>NW_010143181.1:34014-104021 GCF_000699245.1 Pterocles gutturalis
TTATACTTACTGGAGTGTCAGGTCGTGTTCTGCCCATCTCATATTCTCCATAGAGAGGATCTCTTACAAGGAAGACATTCTCTAAGAGCCACAGGGCAGGAAACAAATGTTGCAGATAAGAGAAGGATATTGATGGCATGATTCAGAAGCCGTAGGCCTGATTCTGCAATGATTCTCCTGGACATTCCTCTTTTCCGCACTGACTTGCATCCTGTAGACATTAAGAACATAGGTTTGTGACTTTTTTGGTGCATAAAATGAAGTCATGTGCCTACAGAGTATTTCAGAGGTGTTTTTCCAAATCGCAAAATTAATTTTTTCACTTTCTACATTCAATAGGATGTATTTAAGTGAGGTTGCCCCGTTATAAATATAGGGGGAGTTTGGCCTGGATAAGTGTCGGTCTGGGATTCTTGAGCGTGAATTTGTGAAGAAGCAGAAATACATATAATTATTCTAGACCTTTGTCACTTGTTATTGCTTTGTGCAAGTGCATATGCTTGCAATAATGTTTTTCCAAGAGAAATGGAGAAAGAAAACTTAGTGATGTGGTATGATTTGAAGCTCCCCAATGGGATTGTCATCAAAGAGCTCTCTCAGCTTCATCAAGGAAAAGCAAGATATTCAGTTGCAGAAATGCCACCATAATTTATAGCAGGCTTCCAGTCTTCCCCTGCAGGAATACTTAACCAACATTACCACCACCTGTTCCTCATGCCGAAAACCATTCTTACAAGCTTGTTCGCAGTTCTTCATGCTTATGAGGGACAATGAAAAAAAGAGGGATAAAATGTAGAGACATTCCTTTGGATTAGCTCTGCTCACTTGCACATGTGAACATGTAAATGAAGCAATTAATGTGCCTGCTAAACACCATCCACATTGTGGACAGCCATCTGACAAATCATTGGTATGTCATTAGAGAGAACTACTGAAGCCTGGCTAGACGGATGGGTCTGAGATCTAAATCAAACTCTCCCTTTTGAACTAGAGCTGGAAGAGCCTTCGCATTAAAATAAATTCTCTTATGGGAAGAAATGCGTTGAACTCTGACTAACCTTAAACACTGAAAAAAAAAAAAGCTATTTGGTCATATTAGCTCAGTGAGCATTTTCCCTCATCTTTACAGTCTTCTGATACTATTTTCTTTGGTTGGTTTTATGTTAATGGAGTTTCATTCCATTTTCCCAATATTGTGTGGTAGTTGACCCAAACAATAGTACGAAGCTGTCCAATTACAAATATTTTTAAAGAAGTTAATAAAAAAAATATTTTCCCTTCTTTGTAAAACTCCCATCTCGTTCAAAATGTGCCCATGGTAGCTGAAAGCAAAGACTTCTGTTCCTTCAAGTTTGTCCAGTTTGTGAGTACCTCCATGGCACCCAGAGATATAACATCCCTGCTAAAAGGCAATGTGGCAGTTACTTGTTCATTTTCACTCCACTGGGTGTAATTGCAGGTTTGTGCAATTTTGGTAGCTTAGGTGCAATTTGTTACTATTTGCAGACCAGGTAAACAGCTGAATGGTTTAATCCCACTTAGGTCATATTGCAGGAGGTCAGGGGAAGGAAGACACAGGGACCAAAGGGTTTGCTAGCACAATCTTTTTAAAAAAATAAATAATTAATGGAAAATGATTATGCAGTATATTCATTTGAATTCTGAAAATTAATAGTTCACTCCTGAGTTTCTGTGAGTCTAGCCAAGAGAATTGCAAGATTTGATTTTAGTGGGACTAGGAGCCCTCCTGGAACCAATGGCAGAATGCAGCGTACAGAGAGGACACTGATAGAGGCAAGAGAGCAGCTGTTTCTACACTTCTTTCTCAGCTCACCAAATTTGAAAAAAAAAAAAAAAAAAAGATTCTCCCTCAAAACATTTCTCTGGAGGAAGCTGAGGAGTACCACTCAGTATAATCTTACTCTGTAAGGATTAAATCTAATCCAGCCATTTTATGTAGCACCAGTTTTGCAGTTTACTGGTATATCATTATGTCAAGGGAAATTATACTCTGCAGCTTCCTAGACTAGACCCATCTTTATGGGATTAAGGAGAATGAAATGTTTGTTGTTTAAAACTAGCTCTGTTGTATTACGTGATTGCCACAAAAATGCACAGCATCCTTGGATGTTTTCTATACTTTTGTCTTCTGAAAGTGTGAGCAAAATGAAAATACACAAAGTTTTTGTACTTTTGCCAAAGCAGAGTGAGACTTGGGGATCCTTCAGGTGCAACACAGGAAATGTGGTACCTTGTGCAATTTGCTTCTTGTATGCTTTACCTTGTGAACAGGGGTGGTTTTAAACAGCTTGCAGGCTATCCCTCTGATCCCAGGAAATGATACACACAATAGATATTTAAGTGGGAAGCAATGGCTCTGACTGTAGCTAATGTTTTCTGACAAAGGAAAGTGTGTCCTAGAGACTGTCCTGCTAACACGTCTAGAAAAAGGTACAAATATGGGTAATTCTTATCAGATCAGTATTCACCAATATTCAAAAGAAGAGAATAAATATTGCTCAACCTTGATGAAAATATGAGCTTTATTTAGCTCTTGGAGTTTTGTTTTGCGGAAAGCAAGCTGTGACCGGTGTGATGGTTTACACAGTGCTTATGTTAAATGTCTGTGTCGATCTGATGTGTTTCCTAAGTACGCGTTTCTGAGTGCCTACGTCTGTAGTACTCTGGGTGACGGGTCAAGCCATGGAACAATAAGTTAACCCTGCACTGGATATAGCTGGCTCCCAGATGAAATGTCTCATTGCAAAGGTACATAGATCAAAAGCTGTGGAGCCAGAGGTCTCCTCTGTTGTGAAACCTCTGTAGTTCACGTCCTGCATTTGTTTCTCTTTGCCCTGGTGTCTGGTGTGTGTGGCATTGACTTGGCATCTCAGCATCTCTCTGCGACAGCAAACATTTTCACCTGTCAGGGTCTATAACTGTTTGCGTCGTTTAATTTTCCTCTTCAGAGTGTCTCTGCTCTGGGTATTTTGCAGCCTTATTCTTTCACCACTGCTGTGAAGGGGATGAAGGAGCAGGCTGGACCCTGCCTGCTTCCCTGGAATAAACTATTTGCTGTGCACTTTGTATAGCACTGTCAGAATCAGTGATCAGTCAATTGGAGCAAGGTAATAGCTGTCAGGGAAGTGACGGGTCTAATGGAGGCATCCTGTGTGAACGGGGGATTTCTCACACCAGATCAGGTCCATTGTGTTCAGTGTTCTGTCTCCAGTGAGCCAAGGAAAGGTGTAAGAAAACTTTAGCAGACATAACTAAATATGATTTGGTACACAGGCAAGAATGTCTTTCTGTCCCCAGTCTACGGTCTGTCTTTCCCCTAAAGCGTGAACAGTAAATGGAGTCATTTACCAGCATGAGTGGGGTAACTGTTGGAGTAAGTTCCCAGCAGAGGTGGAGTAGCAAAATAACTGCATCTGAGAATAAGTAAAGGGGGCTGAACTTCCATCAGTGAGACAATACTGCTAGTTAGGACAGTAGGATGTTTCCCCTAAAGCTGGGAAATCACTGGACATCATGAAGTTGTCCTAACAACTGTGTCACTGGTCCTCAACATGTCTGTATGGCTGTTGTCTCACAAACATGCCAAAAGGTGGAGAAAGTATAAGATGCAGCAGACAAGGTACATTAGAGCTATAATGTGTGATGGCAAGGAAGAGGGGTTAAATTGCTCCAGGTATTAGCTGATCTCTTAATGGGCAACCTGGGCTCCTTTATGTTCACACTCACACTTATTCAGGCATTATGACCCTCACATTGCACAAGACCTACTTAGTGACCTAGTTGTTTGTGACTTTTCTTTGCACAAGGGATATCTAGCTGTTTTTCTACATCAACTAGCCCTTTTTCCGCCAGCATTCAGTAGAGTTGGTCTTACGGACCACTCTGACAAGGTCAAAAGCCAAATGTGTGGAGAATTTTCTGGGCTTTGCAGCCACCTTCAGAAAAATGAAGCAATGTGTCGTGCTCATATTTTTCTTTATGGCACTTTATTTTGCCTCTTCCCAAACTTGGCCTCACAACCACACTATTGCCATGCCCCAGGAAGAATCACTAATTTTGCATTTTGAGCTTCCTGCCGTGCCTTGCAGTCAATTCTGGCATTCAGGAGCTCTCAACTGAGAAAATGAAATGCTAGGTTGTACTTCGGACATCGTGTTTTTTCATAATAAGTTTCATGCCTCATCAGTTCTAAAAGCAATTAGGTTTTAAGTCAACATTGTCCAGGTAACTTCACATTTGTCATAACCACCAACGGGGAGGGGAAGCGACTGTTCGTTCACTTCAAGCAGGTTTGAGAGAGAAAGCAAGAGTAACCCCCCACTATAGGTATCCTCCCCTTCTTCCTCATGTTTTGAACTGATGGCACATTCCTTCGTTTTCTTTTTCTCTGCCTTCCAGGTTGTGCTAGGAAATCTTTTGCATACACTGCAGCAATTGTAGCCATTTGTTCCTGAGACATATCTTCTATGTTGAGACAGTTTTTGCGAAGTCATTATGTGTTTTCTGCTGACTCAGACATTATTCATCTCCTGTGTTTCTTCCTCATTTCTTACCTTTCTTGAGCAGAGCCAAATGTCTCTCCACCCCAGATGACAAATATGTCTAGCTCTGCTATTAATCAAAGCAGAAGGCTTCATCACTGCTCTGGTCCTTTGTCTAGATGTAATCTTTTCATTTTTCATACACTGAGTGGAGTTAGATTGGTCAGCGTACGGGTGCCAAATCCAGGAATTGACAAGAAGGATTTGCAGATCATTTGGAACTGGGCTTGCTCCTCTTCTGTACCGCATTGATGCACCATCGTGCTCCTGGATAGTATTGAACTGTTGGATTTCCCATCTTTTCACTGTAATGCACCTTCCCCTGATTATGGCTGTGCAAGCAGTTCCATTCATCTTTCAATCTATGTGGCCAAAATGTGATTCAGATCCAACTAAAGTGAATTTGAGATGAAGCAGAAAAGAAAGAGGAAAGTTCAAGCAACAAAATAATGCAGATGGAGCAAGGTACTCTCAATTCATTTGGGGCATCTTTAGAGCATCTCTGAATAGCAGAAATCTCGCATTATGCTTGTGTGCAGTGATGGGAAATGGCTCCTTTGCCTGACGCTTTGGGTCTTCCTATAATGACAGGTGAATGTGAGTGTCATTCCTTTATGTTACATTTGTTTTGATTATACAACTAGAACAAATTTCAGCTGAAGTGTTTGAGTGCAATACAGTGCTTCACCCTGCAAAATACCCATCACCTCACAGTCAGGGTGTACCAGCAGTTGTGGCATCCGGTCCCCTGAGGCAGACTGGACAGTTGGACTCTGGGGAGTCCTCTGACACTTAGATGAAGATTGAAGTGTTTTTCATCATTTAGTGAAACTAACCCTATGGGGAAAAAATAATCAGGAATTATTTGACTACTTTGATTCAGATTTCTATTTGATTGAAGCTTCATTTTTCTTTAAGTAAGGATTTGGCACATTTTTAATCTTGATCATCTGTAGACATTAAATGCCTTGTGGCAGCTTTCAGAAGAGAAGGTTGTTTATTGATTTTATTTTTTAGCTTAGTCACAGATTTTATTACTGGTAAATATATTTAAAATTTCTACTGTGTTATGAGCACCTCTGGGTGTGGTATTTCTGCCTTTGGATGCTGGAGAGAAAAGTGAAAATGCGGTTAGCAAAATAAGCCAAGCTACCATGTCACTTTGGTGGTGCAGAACATGGGGCTAAAGGAATTTTTAATGTATTTCGTATGACATTCCTGAGAGCGTGGTCTAACGTTAACACAATGTGACAGATGTCAAAGGACCTGAAGCTGGGCTTTGGAGTGGTCTCATGTTGCTGTAACTATTTGGGATCAGTTCAGGAAATGCCTTAACTCCTGTCTGTTGTAACATTCTCCAATGATCTTTCACACTGATGTTGCAGAAGAGTGATAACTTTTTGCTCCCCCCACCCCGGTGCCTGACCTAAAGAATTGCTGCCTTCGCTATTGAGAGGAAAAAAACTTCAGATTTTGACTTTGGATCTATTACAGGCTTAAGATTTTATTGTTATTGTATACCTTGATAATCATGTTTTCTAAATAAGAATGTGAACCTTTTTCCATCCACCCCTTCATCCTTCTTATCCTGCACCCTTCAGCATCTCTCCTTTGTTATTGTGAGAATACAAACCCAGCAAATTCTTTCGAAGTTCAGCCAAGCAATACAGCCTATAATGAATATATTTGGTATTCAGAAGGCTTTCATGTAGCTGTTCACAGGTGAGTCACTGTAATTCAGCAACTTTTCATTAACACTTTCTGGAACTGTCCCTGTTTTCCTCCTATTGATTTTCATTATTATTATTATTATGAAATACCTTGGGAGCTGCTCATCTTCTGTTGATGGTTATCAAATGCCAGCCCTAGCTATGCCAGGCTGGGTACAATTATTCACACTTATTTCAGAGGTAATTTATTTATCTTTTAATAGCTAATAATAACGATTTAAATAACAGCAGAAAGGAAGGAGAGGAAAAGAGCAAATGGAAGAGAAAGAGATCGTAGAAGGAACTTCAAACATGCACAAAATCACTGCTTGTTATTATGTCTGTCTGAGGTTATTCAAATTACCGTACACGTACAGATCTGACTGGACTACAGATAATAAACTTGTATATATCCAGCAGAACAAATGGGCTCTGCTTTGCCCTTTCTGTGAGGCATATTGCTATAGTACTGTCTGGGATTAGACATTTTTGTATTGATTAGGAGCATCTGTATTTCTGTGGTGCAGTCCTTTTACCTTAAGATCTAACTTGAAATATGAAAGCCACTGCAGCCCTTCGCATGCTGGGATAGAAAAATAAAGCTGATTGCTATCAGGGGCTCAGGAGTAATTCCCATTTATGAAGTGTCCCCCAAAGGAATGCATTATGAGGGATGTACATTTTCCTCTGAGGTGGCTTTTATATAGACCAGGATAGGGCTGACACTGGAATAGAATAGATTGGTTTTCTTCTAAGAGGGTCTCCCCACACATCAGTGGCAACAGAGCCTCACAGTCCTGCACAGCAGCGATGGTGACAGTGGGGTACATATTGCCACTGTCTAAAGCAGATTTAGGTGGGTGAAATACAGGGATTGAAGGATCTGAATCCCCTGTAAAACCACCCGTGGGATCCAGTTTTTTCACCAGGTCAAAAGTTTGACCTGTTTACATTACTCAGACAATAACAGCTAAGGTGGACCAAATGTGTCCCCATCACTGCGTCCTTTCACTGCAAAGGGAACACAAGAACAGAGATTTCTGCTTTTTTGAGGCAAATACCTTGTTGCAAGTCCTTTTGGACTGGTGCCTAGTCTGTGAGCGAGAGCCTGACTAGTCCTCTGTACCGTGGTGACAGTGTACAACTTCTATCTAGGAGCATATAAAAAAACCTTAGCAAGAAAATGAGCAACTAAATAGTTAAAAGGATAGAGAAGGCAGGAAAAAAAATCATAATTAAAACTGTTGAGTTGCAGTAAAAGGAGTGCATAGCCTGGAAGGAAAGCAGGTGGGCGAGCAAAGTGTCATATTTAGAGGTGAAAGTTGGCACTTGAACAGCATTTTAAAGTACTCCAAAGCCACCTCCACTGACATCTCGGCTGTATTGTATATTCTGTCAGAGGCTCCGGCTGCTCAGTGTATTGTGGCTGTGACTCACACACAGACCCTGCCGCTTGCTGCCACGCTAGAGATTGTAAAGAGAGACATGGCAGAGGTATTGTGTGAGACATGAGATAAATATGTGCACGTTGTTGTTTCAGGGCCCAGCACACGTGTGTACCAGTGTAGCTGCGTGCGTATGCATAGAGGTACAAATGTGAAAGCCGGTCCCTGTAGCCTCTGATAATTCATTGTGTTCTCTCTGTACAGGTTAAATGTGATGCTGGTAAAAAGAACTTGTGAGAATTAGGCTGGAGCTGAGACTAGAAGGATGGGAGGAGGAAGATCCATGTTAAATTAATCCTTAGCCTTTTATTTTTTGTCTGCAGAGCAGACATGTATTCAAGCTTAAAATCCCAGATCCAATTGCCATGAATATGGGGAAAGTTCAGGTACAAGATGAAGACCTGTCCCTTTTTGGCCCTGGCTAGTCTACAGCACTTGGTAATGCAGCCCAGATAAGGGATCTTCTCTGGGAGAAGGCCAGGGCAGAGCACTGACACTTTCTCGTCACTGTCACAGTGCAATGTGAGAGGTGGGGGTCTGATTCTGTCCTGGAACGGTGCAGACGGACCTGTGATGTGCTGGAATGACTCAGGGTGCACATGGGGGTGGGGGTGTTGGTAGAGAAGTAGGAAAGGATGCTGCTAGCTGAGATGGATTGGAAGAATTGTATGGAAAGTTGTGATTCTGAAAGAATTGCATTGGGATGTAACGGCCAAAACAAACAAAAAAACACCCCTGTGTGTTGTGAACTTTGCTGAGGAAAGGTTACGGCTTCCTTGTGCCTGTGGGTAGATGCTGAGAGTTCAGGCAGCTGCTGTCTGGACCGTGAGCGCCCAGCAAAGCCAACATGCCAGACAAGGGCTGCTGTCAGAGCAGGAAGGAGAAGCAGACTCAGGGTGGTGTAAGAAGAAAGAATAAAAAGCATTCCTTTTGCATTGATTTGGGGATGTTCTTTCTCTGTTCCTTCCTGCTCACTCTCCCATTCATGCTTCCATTTGTTCCTGTTAAAACTTGTGGTTTTTAAATGGAGGAAAAGGTAATTTCTGGTAGGTTAAATTTCATTTTTAAAGTAATTGTAGTGTGCATCATGGGTAGACTTTCAAATATTTTCCTAGCCTTTTAAAAATACATAACTAGCAGCTTTATCTATGGCACATTATTCACCTTTTAAACTGCAGTGACTTCCTTTTAAGTGTTAACAGTTACTTACTACCTTAAATCCCTATTTCAACATGAGTTAGAGTTTGAGAATCTGTACTTGGGAGGCAGAATAAGCAATAGAAGCAGCTGAATGACAGAAAAAGATTCTGTTATCAGGCCAGTATCATTAGAAATTAAGAATAAGGGGAAGAATGGAAAGCATCTGTTCTGTATCTATTTCTCTGTCTAATCTGTTTATTCTGTCTAGTCTACCCACCAAGTTTGTACATCACACTCTGTACTTCAGAGTTGTTTCTGAAGGTGCCATTTTGCAGCATCCTCCAAAAAGCACCAGCATCTCATTAAAAGATAAAAGTCCAATGCAATTCAAAGAGAAAGCAAACATCCATTTCAAATAATAGTGCAGTTTCATCTTCTGTTGAGCTGCAGGGGGCAGCCAAGAATTTGGGTAAAGTATTGCTACCTAGATTTATCTTGTCAGGCTTTCCCTAGTATTAATACTTATTTTTTTGTTCTAGCACACAACTTGTGTTTTCATCTATGAATAAGTGAATCATAAGAAGAGAGGATCCACTTTAGTACATTAGTACAGTCAAGTGTCCTTTCCGACAGTGCTCAGCAATGGACATTTCAAAGAGAGATGCAAGAAATTGCCATAGTGGATAATTACAGAAATACCCCTGGCCTCTGGGGGAATGCCTTTCTATCTTCAGACAGTGATTTACGTATACCTGAAAGAGGAGAATTTGTTGCCTTTACGATTAATTATAATAACAATAATCCTATTTAATGAAATGTTCCAGTGCACTCATTTTCTACACAAGTGCCTAATGCTTTTTGAGTCTTATGTTTCTCCTTACATTAGCTGTGTGTTGTACAGAAAGAAAAAGTGTTTCCTTTCATCAGCTGGTCTTTCACCTTTGCAAATGCACCTTTGTCCTTTGCTGTAAGGGAGGATAATTGGGAGTGCCCAAGTTGCCAGTTATTTTGTAAACAACTATCACTTTCCTTCTTATGCGTTTGGTCATGAAAGATGCTCAATTTTTTTAGTCTTCCTATGCCTCTAAATACTTTTATCACCTACCTTGGAACCCTGCTTATATATGTGGTATCATTTAAGATATAAGAAGACAAGAATTCAAGATGGTTTTGCTAGAGAAAGTGTAGCATTTGTTAAAGTAACAGGGTTGTAATATTTTCTGTGCTGTCCATGTGCCTTGCCACTGAGGTTTAGTATTGTTCAAGAAGGATGGTAGGTTCCTGGATTAATCAGCTCTATCCTCACGTAGTTTGATGAACCGTGTTGGAGAAACCATTTTGTCTTTAAGCAATTATATTGGAAGATTACTGGTCACGAGTAGGGTTGGTGAAGGAAACCAGAGTTTTTCATGTGAAATTGCATGCCCATAAGAAATCATGTCTTTTTTTTTAGACCTTTTACATTTCAGTGTTATGTGTCTGGCCTGCAGACAGTGCTTATTCTTACCTAAATAGCCCATAAAGGACCAAGCAGAAGAGAGACAAATGGATGAGGATGGGATGCTGGCAGTCTGTGTGAGGTACAGAACAGGAAGCAAAAGCAAGAAGGTTTGTAAGGGGTGGGTATGAAAGGGTAAGGGCAGGCCAAGACTTAAGCCCTCTCCCTGCCTTCCACTGCAGCTCATGGAAGCGACTCTCAATACCACAAAGAACCTGATGCCTTATTATAAGGAGATCAAGATTAAAAAAAAGGGTTGGGTGGAAATATAAATAATGGATTAGGCTGAAAAATTGGTTTAGGCAGTTTGACAGTGTCTCTGAGGTGTCTTTGCCCCTTTCAAGGAGGAGCAGATTGGAGACATGAGATGCAGAAACACAGCTTTTGTTCGCTTTTCTTTCTCTCCTTTTAAAATCATACCCAAACTCTTATTGTGCAAATGTACTGTTCAGGATCAAAGCCTCATCTCTGAGCAGAGAAAGTCCCTAGAGAGCAAGGCCTGAAGGCTAAGCCCACAGTGCTGCTGCTGGCTGTATACTAGTCTATTTGAGAAATCTAGTCATGCATGACCCAGCACCTGGTGATCCAGTGAAGTTGGGAGCAGTATACTCTGCGTCCTTGCATAACTTTTGATCTTTGTTCTCTTTGCCAGCTCAGGTCCCTGTGGTGGCCGTGGTCCATCAGGAGTTTATCCTCACTGGTGTCAGATACCTTTAACGCTCCCCTTTATTGCAACATCTACTAATTCCTTAAATTTCTCAGAAATTTAATACTCTGGTATAGGGGCTGGAATTTGTCTGAAAAGATAGGATCACTTGAGGTTTCTGCCCTTTTCAGAGTATTATCCCTCATATCTCATTTCTGGCATTTCCCATCCACTTACAGAGTGACTCTAAGTAACCAGCTCTTGGGGAAGAAGCAATAGCAAGGTGCTTAGTGAAACTTCAAAGGTGATTCCCCTGCAGGTATTACAAGAGCAGTCATGAAAACTGCATACTTGTTTGCACAGAGATCTCTACTGCCTTGTGGTGCTTTCCTGCCTTTACCGCATCCCTTGTGGGATGCTGGATTTGTGTGCTAAGAAGGCTGCTGTTAACACAGCTTAAACAAGGCACCTCACAAACAGCGATCCCCTTGATCCATCATTAAAAATGTCCTTGACAAACTGTGGCATCAGAAGAAAGGTTTGTGAGGATAATTGCTGGCAGTGCTGTTCTACCACTGATGTTACACAGCCCCAATACACCTTGTTTTAATTTTGGGGGAGGGGGCTGTATTTCCCTGAAGGGCGTACGAAAGCTGTGAGGGTAGGTAGGTCTGTGGTCCCAGGAAGGTAACCTTTCCTGTCCCTGCAGATTTTGTTTTCATTTTAAGTTGGACAGAAAGTTGGTTGGTTTTGGGTTTGTTTTTTTGTTTTTGTTTTTTTTTTATGGTGGGGAATCCATTCTAAGATTTTTTTAAAATGCTGAAAGAGTAATTATTACCTGAATAGGTAGAGGGGGAACAGGCCAAAGTTCTTTTATTTTCACAAGAGTGTTGAAAGTGCAGAGCGAAAGACAAGTCTGTCTACCCTTCAAACAAGACCTTCCCTTCCACACTAGGAAAATAATATTGGAAATGTATCAGTGAGCCCCAGAGCTTCAGGACTAGTGAAACTGCGATCCCTGTTGTGTCCTTCAACAGAGTTTTATCTTCTCAGAGTTTGGACCTGGGCTCTTCTCTAAGCCCTTGCCACTGAGTGGCAAAAAACCTTGCCACTGAGTGGCATTGCTGTGCAGTTGCAGCCGTGCTGTGTTATCCTCTCCATTAGATCTGTGGCTGATGTAATTGGGCAGTTTTCAACGGCTTTGCAGCCTTTACACCTCTGGGTGTCCAGTCTACCTCCATCTTCTTTATAATGGTGACACAAGTACACCTGGAGAACTTCCCTACTTGTTCCCACCTTGCTTTTCTAGAAACTGCCTGTGCTCTGCAACGGTTCAGAACATAAAGGCATGGAGGCATTTACCCTTGTTTAGTCCCTGCTGATGGGTCAGAAGTGGAGATTAATAGGTTAGGAAATGTGTTTCTACTCTGCAGTCAGTAAAGGAAATTCACTGGAACTAAATTAATCATAGAACAGACACAAAGAAGAGAATAGATTAGCAGGGAATTAACTCATTAATTAGATTCATACCAAAGTTCAGAAGACGGTTTCCTTCAAGATAACAACCGAGTTCAAGGATCAGCAAGGGTTGGTCTTGTGGGCACACCATTTTATTTCTGAACTCTGTCAGGTTTTATTTTAGCCCACCATTTGCCTGGTTATAATGGTATATCAAAAAAAGCCACTGGAAGGCCTTCAGCAGCTGGCAACATCTAACCATAAAGAGCCCAACGATAGAAACTGTTATCAGCCCATTCAGATCGCTAAGCTCTGGTTCCTGGTGCTAGCATAAGCGTGGGAGCCCTCTCTATTGTGCCTCCTTGCTATATTTAGAGCTTGATTGCAAGTCCTTGTGTGAACAGCAGTAGCTTCTTGGAGGGTGTTTTATTCCAGCATGAGGGTGAGCAGAAACCACATGCAGATTAAAGTAAGGTAAATGGCTAAAACACTGTTCTTCGTGCTGTGCTGCTCAGGACCCCCAACTCTTCCTCTTTGTTCGAATTCACAGTGGCAGGGTGGGATGGAGGTAAGTTACTGCGTGTTCCTAAGGAGATGGGATTTGGCTGCAGTCTCCTCATTGTTCTAATGAGACGCTTCTCTACATGATCCCCTCTTAGGCTGAGCTGCAGCTTGGACTCAGGGTTAATTTAGGATCCACACAGCACTGTTCTTGTTAAAGCAAGATTTACGCTGCCTGTCTTGTTCATTGCACTTTACCGCAAACGTGCTTTCTGTGCAAGAGAAATGTCTCCCTTCGTGTTGCCAAGTACGGGTACTCTGGTGATGGGAACATAGGAGAAAAGAGCTCACTTTGCAGTTATCCATTATTTTGTGCCACAAAAAATGCCTGTCCAGCTCCCTTCAGGCTCTTCAGAGCCTTTGGAGTCAGACCTGCTGCTGTCCAGGTGCCAGAAGGTCCCTGTTACCCAAGCTGTGTGTTGGAACACATCACACTACTGCACAACGGAACTGGTGATCAGTGTTTTGAGACTGATTTTTTTTTTAACACGTTCTTAATGTACTAACAAAGCAGAGCTAAACTCTAGTTGAAATGAGAGCGAATCCATGTGAGCAAGGCCCCCTGCTTTCTGACGTACCATTTCCCATCTTTTGCTTTTGCTAATTATCAGCATGAATGCAATCAAACCGTACTCAGAAGGTCTGGGCTGCCTATTTGCCACTTAGGACTTTCTGGGTAGTGAAGTTTCCACATTGTTTGTTTAGAGTTAAGTGTTCTACTGGGTCTCTTATCACTTTCTGTAAATAACAACTGTCCTCACAATTCTTAAGGCTGATTACTGACACTGACAATCTGTGTGTTTTGAGTTGCTGAGCCATATTAATCCCTAATAGACTCTTGTCTGGGGATGGAAAAACTAATGCATTGGGGATGTCACAGGAGGTAAAAGACAAAGGACTTACTCTTCTTGGACACGTGAAGTATTTTGGTTGTGACATGAATAGATCTCTCAGCAGTAACAACACATATTTCTGCTGTGCATAAAGCATTAGAGGAGTCTGCCTTTGAATCCAGCATGATAAAGATTTTACAGTGCCAGAGCTCGTTCATTTCTAGAAAAGACAAGGCATGCTTTTTTTTTACCTATCTGTAGCTTGTCATGGTAAAGTTTGTTCCACTTAATGTTGGATTTGATGGGGGAGTGTGGGAGAGGGACAATGCCCATACACACAAAGAAAAACTTTACCAAAGCCCTTCAGGCCCACCAAATAGGATTCATCAACTTTATTAACCGTCTGAAAGTTAAGAAACTGGCCACATCAGTTATCAAAAGCTTTCTTTACAGTCACTGAGAGCAATTCATCCCATCTATCTTACACATCTTTCACAGGTTCCACTTTGATTTAGTAGTAGGATAACTAGAGAAATCTATCTCACCAGTGGGCCATGAAAAAAGGAGAAAAAAAAAAAAAAGCTGTAATCTGTTTGCCATTTTATTTTTGAGTCTAAGCCTCCTCCTATCAGAGTGTGAAAGCTGGAAATGCATCTCCTCAAACCCTATTGAAAATTGTCTATTAACAGCCCTTGCTAAAATGCAGATGGGAAAATGAAACAAGGTATCAGGTCCATAGACTGCATAAAATCTAATCCAGGGTTTATGCTGTGTAATCCACACCAGACTGATGAAATATCAGTTTGCACTGTGGATGTGACCCAAGGCAACTGAAGACTTTGCTGTTCTTTGGATCAGGACAGTTAAGAATGCAGAGTACACATTCAGTGAGCAAAACATTTCTTCTTTGTGCTTTTAATGTAGGAAAATGCTTTGCTGCTTCTTCTGTTTTCTTCCTTCAGACACAACAAAGGAATGCTGCAAGTGGCTCCAGAGAAACAAAGCCTAGAATAGAAAAGGGATTTAGAGAGAAGAGATTAGATATAGTTGGTAAGAAAAAGAATTCCCGGTACCATGTTCCCAGCTCAGCCTTCTGAAGGGAAGCCCTCAGCTCCTGATCCGTTACGATTCAATTGGCAGCTCTGCCTTGAGTGGCCTTTTTCCTTCATCTATACTGCTATAAACTAATACCCAGCGATAACAGCCCTGCCAAGCCTGGTTGCTGCTGATGCATCGTACACAGCTTTTATTAAACTATTTGTGCCTAACAGCTCATCAATGAAAGCTCAGTCTAATTCCCTTCCTTCTGATCTTCTATGGACTTTTTGTGAGGAGGAGTGAGTTTGCAAGAAAGGAGTGACCTGTAATACTTCCTAGGTTTAGCTGGAGCATGAGCAAGTTTTATTCAAGCTTTTCTTTTACACCGCACAGTTCAATCAGTGCATGTTGATATAGACTTGCACTTCCTCATCTTCCTGTCTTTTGACCTCAGAGTGATTGGCTTTTAAACACTGTTGTGTTCAGTAGTGATTGATTTTCCCGGTTTGGGTGCCAAGTGCAACCTTACCAATGCATCTCATTCCTGACATGCAACTCTTCCTGCTGTGGTTGGTGGAAAGTGATGAAAGTCATCCCGCACTGCTCTAGCAGACCTGACCTCCTCCAGTCCTGCTGCTCCTTTGCCTCTGCCCTGACGGTTATTTCTCCTATATTATAATAGGGAACAAGCTTTCAGCTTCATTTGTGTTTGTGTAAACTCGGAAGTTAAGGGTTGGCAGGGTTCTCCACAGGTCATCTGTTTTCCCCAGTGAGGACCAGTTTTACCTGTATCATTCCTGATATGTTAATCTAATCTTTTCTTAAAGAACTTTAATAATGGAACTATCACCCTCTCTCCAAATATTCTATTTCAGCTCCTACTGCCATTATGTTTTCCAGGTATCTAACCTGAGCCCTGTCTTGATATGGGAAATCCTTCCCAGTTATTCTTTGCTCTATCCAGCATAGACATAGAGAACACATTACTCAATTTTCAATGCTGTCCTCTGGACCTTTTTCAGTTGGGCCAAGTCCTCCTTGAATTGCTTTGCCCAAATTGGAAACAGAACTCCAGGGGAGAACTTAATAATGCTGGATCAAGAGAGAACAAATTGTTTTACATATCTTTCCAGGTTGTTTTTTTTTTTATACCCACCTAGTATTGTATTTGCATTTCTGTAACAGAAAGCAATGGCTGGCTCATGCTCAGCTTGTGATCTTCAATAATGCAAAATGTTGTTTTTTTTTTTTTTTCCAGCAGAAATGTTACCTTGTCATTGCTCCTCATTTGTGTATTTGTACCATTGATTATTCCTGTCTAATTGTGGTAACTTGTACTTGACCCTATTGAATTGCAACTGTTTTCTTCAGGCTATGTCTCCAGTTTGTCAAAATGATCTTGAATTTTAATAAAATCTTTGTCTTACTTTGGTTTCATCTGCAAATCAAATCAACATACTTCTTATTTCATCTAAATCTTTAATGAAAATATTGAATTGTATTAAATCCATGCCTGAGTCCTGCAGGGGCTCATTCAGCCCATCTATCCATTTTGACAGTGAAACAGAGAGCGCTGTTTTCTGAGTACAATTTTCCAAAGAGTTTTTATATTCACTCTGCTGTAGTTCATCTAGTCCATGCTACTTATTTGCTCTGAGAATTTGAAACAATTTCAAAAAACTTTACTGCATGATATCTTGTCCACTGGTTATTCCCCTGGTATCTTCTCACAGAAGCAGATTAGAATGGGTCGTCATAATTTGTTCCTGACAAAGCTGTGTTGACTGATACCCATTTATTTTCTCCTGGGTACTTCCAAATTATGTCTTTGTTCTGAGGAACTGGAGTTAAGCTGATAGGTCTGTCATTCGCTGTATTCTCTTTTCTGTCTTCAAAAGATAGTTACTACATTGTGTCGGTTATCTAGTTCATCACCAATCCTTCCAAAGTTCTAAAAAAATAATTGTTAACAACTTTGAGGTGGATCAAGTCAGGAGGAATATAGCAGATTCAGCTTACTGGGAAAGGTCTAAGCTCTGTAACTTCTCTAACCTATTTCTTTTGTATTCTAGGCCTCCTTTACTCCTTTGTTCGTTCTTAACAGTGTTAATTCATCACATTTGACCTTTTTATAAAAATTGATGCAAAAATCACTCTTCTCAGCCTTATTGTCAATAGGCTTTCCTTCTGTGGAAAGTGAAGTGACAATTTATACTGCCTTTTACTACTAATAAACTTAAAGAATGGTATCTTTTTCTGTGTGGTATTTTTGCCAGTGTCATCTCACTTTGTGCCTTCATTTTTTAAGCTTTATTCCTGGCTGTTCTTTCTGTACTTTTGCACTCGTTAAAATAGATTGGTTAATAATAATCCTTTTTCCAACTTAGTTTGTACCCTTACCATACATTTAAAGGCAGTTAAGACCAGGTTGGTCTCTTAACACTTTGGCTATCTTTCTTTGTAATAACATTGTTTCTGTTTATGTAATTATTCTCAGGAACATACAGTTCTTAAGTCTCTTACAGAAAAAAATTCTTAAGGATCCCCACCCACCCATCCCCACTGGGTTCTCTGCTGTGGAAGATTCACATAAAGCCTTGTCCACTTGATCTTACTCTGTCACTAAGCTTTGGTGGAGTTCTTCCATGGAATCTCCTTTTGTGGTTCTGGATTTTATGGTGTCTTTCTTTTCTGACTTTGCTTGAAAGGAAAACGTGTATTTCTGCTTTAATGCTGGAGAACTACTTGTCTTGGGCTGGGTTGACAAGGTCTTTAAAAGTGAGAAAATCTGCTAGATATCAGGGTTCATTGCCTCTGAAGAAAACAGAGTCGCGTTCAGTCAGCTTTTCTTGGAAATCATAGAGTCAGGTAAAGTTACAAAATGAATAAACCCATATTATTCTGTTAAAGTGTAGCTTAAACACAGATTGCAAATTTCATCACATGCTTGTCATTACAAAATGACAAGCAAAACCTTTGTTCATTTTATCTAAAGACCTTGGCTTTATCTCTCATTCTGCAACTTTTGTTATCCAAAGTCTCTTCATTCTTTGAAGGTATTGACAGGAGTTTTTGGTCGATTGAAGGTATTAAAAGCAGATTGGAGATAGATTCCAGCATATTGACACTTCTTTAATCTGACTGATGCTCTATAATAAACCAGAACTGACCAACTGAATCATCTGATTATACTAGTTGGATGCCTGATGACTGTAAACCCATAAGATTTGCTTTCACTTCTCTTGCTGGGTACCCTTGGCTTACCTCGTAGAATCTGGGGGAATCCAGCAAGTTCAATAGCCTTGACACACTGGTCAGTGTCAGCAAATAGGTTTGGATTTTTTCCCCTCTAACTGAAGGGTAGGTAATTTTTTATTTCATTTGTTATGAGCCATTTCTTGCCTCATGCTGGGGTGAAAGTTGTCAACTCCCTTGCTAAGCTTTTGATTACAATATCCTATTAGTTCTGTGCTGTAAACATTTAAAGTTTTCATATGATTTTGTCAGTGTTCTGCACTGCTCAGAGCCTAAACGTGACACGTTCAAATGCAAGCAGCTTTATTGGCAGGTCCTCATGACTGATCCCACTGGTGATATAGGGTGCTAGTGTTGCCACAGTGCTCATTTGCTTACTGTCCTTAATCATCACACAAGCATTGTCAGCAAATCTATTTCCCACTCTAATCAGTATTTCAGAGGAAGTGCATGAACTCCTTAACATAGAAGTCTGATTCCTCTGCCTGCCCATTCTGAAAAAGCTGTATACCTTTGTATTTATATGCTGCTCATGGTTTATCCTTTTGCCTGCCTCCAAGGACCATTGCTCAGCTTCTTTCCTATCCAATAGTTGGTTTGTCCTCAGCAGGCTCTTTGTCCTATGAACTGTACATAAATGTTATGATGAAGATGTAATTACTGATGCCCTTCTCCACCACTTCTGTTGAAAATGGGGCTCAAGTCTAGAGCACTGAGTGTCTGGTCACTCTCTGAACACTCTGAGAACAGCTATAACAGGAAGACTTCTCAACAGTGATGAGTCAGGTTGTATCCCATGTCCACAAACCCTGTTTGCTCTCTCCAGTGAAAGCTTCACAGACTCCATGTAAGAATCTTCTATTTTAGCAAACTCTTCAATCAAGTAGTTTAATCTTATAACGTTTCTTTTGCAAAGACTATAGGCTTACCAGGGTAGAGCAGACACCCTCTCTGTGTGTACATATGGAGGTAGGTGTGTTTAGGTGTGGGAGCATGCATGCGTCAGTGTTTTGGAGCATATTATCCATTTCCTGTAGTGTTTATTATCAGAAGATTGAAATCTGTAACTGCACTCTCTTCTGTCTGTGTCTCCTCTCATTACAGCAATTCCTAGCTCATACTGAAACTCATTAGAACACCTTTTCTAGCCTGCTGAAAAGTGTGTATCCCATAGGATAGAAAGAATGATGTGCAACTTTATATGGCAGGAGACACCAATGAAAGATAAAGACCAACCTTATCTGGGTGGGGGAAAGTGTGGAGAAAGACAGAAAAAAGGTATGAGCTTAAATAAACAAAAAATGAGAAATGGAAAGGAAACTGAATATGGCTTTATATGGTGGCCATACCTGCATTCACTTTGCTTTGTCTTTTGGTCTTCTGGACCAGAACCTCTAGCTCTCCCAGACTGCCCACAGACAAAGTCGCTTTGTTTTCATTCAAAGCGTGAACTTAAACATGTGTATGTGCCATGTTAGGTAAGCTCATCTTTATACTGGGTTCAGTTTGGCTTACATCCGATGATGTCTTTAGGTAAAGTGGCTATATTTAAAACTATGCAGCTAACTTCTGATGTAAGCCTCAAAGCTTTTGGTTGTTTCACTTCCAACGTAAAAGAAGAACAAGTGTATTTAACTCATGTCAGGTAGGGTAATGTTAATTTAGGTGGAGTTTTGTGAGCCAGGGACTTGTCCTTTCCAGTTGTGTTTAGCCCTCGTTCAGTGGAACTGCACCTCATCTGCTCTGGTAGAAAGAAGAACGATAGGAGCTTCCACCACTTCTAAGTGCCATTGTCTACCTGGAGAGATGAAAACTGTTCTGTGAATACAGACATGGACAGGAGGCGAAAGAGGCTGATCCAGTGCCCACTGAATATGAGTCTTTCTGTTGAATTCAGTGATCAGCTCCCAAGTGCACAGTGTGTGAGAGAATGCGGTCTTAAGCAAGGAAATTTCAATACTTTCATTTTTTTTTCATCACATTTGTATCTAATCATGTTTTGTATCTTTTTGGGAGCAAAAGGCGCTCTGATGTCCTGCCTGCAATCTGGAGAATAGTAATTATTTCTGAGATGCAGCGTTTTAGCTGAATGTTAAGAGGAGGGAGAAGATAACAGGAAAAGAAGACATAATTTTCTTGATATCTTATTCTTCAGACATTCAGGGAAGTACAAGACACATTTGTAAGTTCAGTGTTTTAAAGCAAAGAATAACCTTAAGAAAGACAGAGAAGAAAGAAAAAAAAAAAGAAAGAAGGAAAAAGAAACGAATGAGGATTTTTTGTATGGATTTCTCTTTTCTCTCCCCCGTTGGTCTTCCTCTGCTCACGATAAATTCCCTAAGGTCTGGTCATGCACACAAACTTAGAAGTACTCTTCTTAATTTGCAAAGTCCATCAGACATTCTGGGAATAGAGTGTTTCATTTCACAACTGGTGAATGAGATCCTCCACCTTGCACATACTCCAAACTAATTTCAATGCTGAACTTTTACATGAGTCACAGCGAGCTGCATTGGGTCTTGGGACTGAGTGTGGGGATAGGACAGGATTGCAGCTGGGAAGTGAGGCAGGACTGTAAAAAACAGGAGGTAATATAGCTGACAACTGAGCACATTAGCAGAGTTATTTGACAGCCCTAGACTAGAATTATGGTGTGTGCTGCAGGTTCACACTGGCACATGCTGATTATGTTTAGGCATCATCTTGTCCCTGAAAGCACAAACAGGGACTCTGATTAATTCTGAATCCTATGCTATTGTTAGGGCTGTGTTCCTGGTGAGGGAGCAAAGAATAGATCTAATAGAGCTGAGAAACAAAAGTCTGATTGCTGTATTGAGTTACTCTGTGTGTGAGGACCTGCCTTCTTTGCCCAGCACACGTATTTTTGGAGGATCTGCAGGAGAACTTAGATAAACCGTGAAGCAAATGTTTTTGGAAAACCCTGGAGAATGTGACTTGGAAGTTCCTGGAGCACTTGTTTCTGTTTTCTCTTGCTTTCTTTATCCCATGTCAACAGCTTCCTATTTCTAATGACTCCTTCTTCTTTTACGGTTTTAGCATCTTCTTCTTTCTCTGTTCCAGCCACATTATATGAAGCCAAGGCTTTCTAATCTGCATTTGTAATACATAACTGAAGAGGAGATTACTTTTAAAATTACAATAGAAAATAGTACCTGGCTCCCTCAGATAAGCCTGAGACAAAGCCAAACCCATGCTGATCTCCACAGAGTCCTGGCTATTGCATTCACTTCTGCTTACCTTTTACCCCTGCATTAAAATATAGTTATTGTTCAGAAAAGTGGCAGTAAAGATTACCCTGTTAAGGTGTCATATTCGGTCTCTATCAATGATGCCCAAATCCAATTTGCCCACTTGACAAATCAAAGAATGATTTTTTTTTTTCCCCCTTCATCTAGGTACCTCTGGCACCACGAGTACTGCCTAAGATCTTTCAGTCAAGCAGGCTGCTGGCTGCTTTCTTAGCTTCTATGCCCATAGAGAACATGGAAACAAAAAAACCTCTAAGCAGGATTTTCTGCTCTTGTGAAGTAACAGTTTATAGGAGTATCATGGCAGCTCCAACAAAATTCAGTGGCTTTAATTAGCTCTTTCCAAAAAGCACAATAGAAAAGAAACAACCTCTGAGCTTCTGGTGTAGAAAAACCTACAACTGAATAACATATTTCAACTATTTTGGTGCTGTTAATATTATCATGCCTAGTATTTATCTGTCCAGTGTCCAGGGCTTTGTGTCATGACTATGAAGAGAAAAGATAGATAAATACTGCAGAACATTTCCAGGAAATGGGAGTTTGAAGTTTTCTGTTTGGTTTGATCATGTTTGTGTTCCTTCTGTCTTGCTTTCTGCCCTCGGTCTGACTGGGGTGATCTGGGACAGAGGGAGATGCAAGAACAGATAATAGAACAGTCATGGGAAGGACATGGTTCAAGGCAGGGCCAGATGAGGCTTTGAGTGACCTAATCCAGTGGAAGGTGTCCCTGCCCATGGCAGGGGGGTTGGAACTAGATGATCTTTAAGGTTCCTTCCAACCCAAACCATTCTGTGATTCTATGACACGCAGAGCTTGTGATTGTGCGTGTGTTGTTGATTTTGAAAGCTGAATAAACTCATTGTAATTTTTCTGGGTATACCAGGAGTCGTTTCGGAAAGAATGGTTTAAATGTGGAGTGAGTGGCACTTGATAACAGCCTGTGTCCAATATCCTGAAAACTGGTCTTTTAATGCATTCTCCCTGTTTCTGAGTCACAAATTATACTATGACATTCTTCCTGTTCTGATGTTTAGAAAGTGCTATTTAGTGACTTAAAATTATTTCTTCTGTTTTAACCAGTCATAAAGTTTTGTTTCAGCTTTATCAAAGTATGTCCGTGCTCTAATTCTGATAGAAGTTAAAGGAAAACAAAACAAAACCCCAACAAACCAAAAAAAAAAAAAACCACCAAAAAACCCCCCACTAAACAAAAACAACCACCAAAACAAAAACAACACAACACCACACCAAACCAAAAAACCCAACAACAACAGAAAAAACCACAAATGCACAAAGATGCAGTATAGCCCATTTGGGGATTGGGGCACAATTCAGATTCTTGAATAACAGGGATGCAAATTAATGTAGCTGAAATTGATGAGTTTCCCGGTTTAGCTAGAGCACCTTTTAGTCCAATAGAGTGTTTGCATATGTAATTGCACTAAAATAACTCAGCAGATCTTGGGCAATAGATTCAGTTACATGTTCATAACTGAACTCAGCGTCTCTCTTGGTGAACGCCAGGGAGGGATGTCCTCTCAGATGCGGGTGGAATGGGTAGAGTGAGGATTGGGAATGCTTCTAGCCAGATCTTCAAAGGTAGTGCAATTGGGAAAAGCACACTAATGAGAAGAGATCTTCCCCTACATCCATCTGCCATCATATTTGTTGGAGAATTAGATCAAGAAACGTTAACTATGTGTAATTTTCTAGGAAGAGATTGTGTGAAAGGAGACAATTTGGTAAAGATTCTCCGAATATGAAGTGGCAAGAACTTGACATCTCTTAGTGTCAGCCATCCTAGAGCTTTCTTGTTCCTACCACATGGAACTTGTCTAAAGAATAATCAAATAAAGCAAAAAGCCTTTTTTCTCCTTGCTGGTATTCTTTTCCATTCAAGGTGGAGGGGAAAGGGATTTGGTGCCCTGAGATAACAAAACTGCAAAAACAGAAGTAAAAGCAAGAAACTGCTTGTCTTCATCCTGCAGAGCATTGCCCTGCTCTGATGGAGGGCTTCTCTAGCTTTGCATTTTGCTCACACTCTGAGCCTCTTGGTGCTGAACTTTCTGTGAAATGAGGTTATAGTGTCTTGGTTTCTAATTAGACGAAAGCTGCAATGCAAAACACCTTCTTTGGAGTCCTTTTAGGAGAAGTGAAAAAGGAAAACATCACATCAGTGGAGGGAAGAGAGACATAGGGAGTCAGAAAATGATGCCTGCAAAAAATTCTCTTCCATGAATATACTTTGCTTCCCGCAGTGTGTCTCCAAGTCCTGATCCTTCCAGCTGCCAAGTGAGAAAGGACAACTATCCATTTTCAGCAACATATCAAAACCTGATGAATCCTATATTTTATCACAGTTGAGGGCAATTTTCCAATCATGCTACTGCTATATTTACTCATGATGGTTGAATCCAAAGAGCAGAAAAATAGTGCAGCACTTATCCACTATTTGAACCAAGTCCAATTCAGTACCTGGGAACCTTATTTTATGGAGGCAGTTGAGATTTGTTACTTCAGTGTCAAAGGTAATGAACTGGCCAAATATGTAGGTAGAATATTGCCCTTTGTGGAGTAAGAATTTGCTCTTGTTTATATTCCATGCTGTATGGATATGTCTAAATTTCAGGACTGTGATGCTGTCCCAGTTCAGTGTTTGCATATACGAACATCCCCCCGCCTCCCCTTTTTTTTTTTTTTCCATAAACCCATGAGTAAGGTCTAGAAAGAAGCCATGTCCCTGAAGAGTGACTGACCTGTGAGGCTGATGGACTACAGGCAATACACTGTCATGCCATGTCCCTATAGCTTATGCTGTTAAGAGTTAAGGGAGAGTCCCAATACACTGAAATGATTTTTAGTTTTGATTTTGGGATAGCTACTTTATCAGGCATGGCAAAGACATGAATGAATATGAAAAGTCATATTTCCAGGTGCCACGGAACTCTCTTGTCATGATTTGACTAACAAGAATCTAACTTATATAAGATTTAGGGAAAAAAAATCAAAACTATAAAAACCCAAATCTTTTTATTTCTACTTGAAAGCGTCACAGCTGTAAACTCAGCTTCTTTGGCCCTTCTGCAACAAGAAACAAACACAACTAGCCATAGGGCAAAGTTGAGACTCTCCTTTTTGCAATGTTAGAGCTCCTGATTGGGGCTATGGAAGGTCTCACTGGTTTAACACTGCAAGTATCCCATCCTAGATCTTGTACACAAGAAAGATTGATGGAAAAATTCTACTTGTCAGAGGAGAGAAGTTGACACACTTGTGACTTTTAGTGCAGTTGCACTGGAGTGAGAGGAGGGATGGTGGAAATAGCCTTGACAAAGAAGGAGTATCAGGCAAGGTGCAGGTGACAGTGCAATTTGTCACATAGCTGTGAAATGTATTAGCTGCCTATCACCCTCAGTTATGTAAAACAAAGAGAGAGAAAATTGATTAAACTATGACCTCTTCCATCTACTGGCTGTCATTTTAGTTGTTGTGACAGAGGCTAGAGTCTAGTCATTCAGTTCACAGACTTCTCAGTTTCAGGTTTGAGCACTAGATTAATAGTTCATGTTGGATTCCTTTTCCTTCTGCTTGGCTCAGCGTGTACAGTGGGAGCTCCCCTCTGTGTACATCGCTGCTCTGGAGTTAGCAGTCCACCCATCATGGAGTCGTGGTGGATCCTTGTACAGTGGCTTATTCCTATTTCTCTTTTGGCCCAGAGCCTTGTATTGTTGTAGTTGGCTCAGGATCTCTGTCTGCCCCGGTAGCACAAAGGCCTGATTTCTTCTGAACACCTTGACATCAAATCCCATAGGGAGGAGGAACATGTTGGTCTCCTCTAACATCCCAGTCCTAGTGGAAGATAGGAAACCATCTTCAAAAGTTTAGTTATGCAAAGACTTTTGGTTGCCTTTATGACAAAAGAACATGAAGTAGCAAATAATTTAGCACCACACTTAAGGGGTAGGTTTACAGGTTTCTCTTATAGTCTCAGTTTCCATGTGGGTAGTCCAGATAAGGCTTTAAAAGAACCCCTTTTCCATAAAAGCTTGATACATCCACCTCCTATTTGCTGTTTAGGGAGATGGATAGCTGTAAAGGTAAAACAAACTTTAAAAAGGTAGCTGCTAATTATGAAAATTAATTAGTGAAGTTGCACAGACTCTTTAATCAATATCAACAGCTACCTGACCTGAGTCAGTAACTGAGCTGCAGGCAAGCTCTGTAGAGGAAGCGTTGCAATATTAGTGTATCACTTCTGGGGAAAGGATTTATGAAAGATGCTATAAACCTTTATAGCGCAAGAATCCACCAGACCTTTGAGAATAATTCCAGCATTTCAGTAGTCCAACTGTATTCAGAATGAATACAAAAGGGTTGCCCTTTAGGTGTCTATGTATATCTTTATTCATCCCCATGCCAGGTTATCTGAGCATCTAATGTAGAAGGGCAAGTCATGCACGGATTATTAATGTGGATTTGCTTAGGACAGCTGGATTATCAAAAGTTTCTAGAATGAGTATCTGAAGAGACAGGCTCAGTCAGCAAGGCTTATCCTCCAGGGGTTAAGAATGTGTGTAAAGAATGATCATCAGGTAGTAGAAAAATTCTTTTCCTTAGGGGTTTGTCTTGTGGTTCTGCAGTAAGTAACCTGATCTGAAAGCATCTTTCCTGAGCAGTTGCTCTTAGTATCCTTCCTCATCGGGTCAGAATAGACTTCTTGTCAGAAAGAGTGATACTGTCCTGCTATAGTAGTCAGCTGCAGCCTGAAAACATCCACACAGGGAAAGGAACACTTCTGGGCTAGGCATGCAAGGGCTGGGAAAGGATGACTACCCACGGTCTGGCAGAAGGCCTGTGATGAATCTCCGGTAATCTGATCCCACTGTAAAAAACGTTATTGCTCTGGTTTTGGAACATTCCTACTGCTGACTTTGCTGGGAGAAGGTGTGAGAAGTAGCATGAATGTGATCCTTTCCTGGCTTAGCGAGAAGAGCACCTTTGCCCTGGATGGTCTCGAAGACTGAAGGTTCTACAGTTAGACCTGAGATATCTGTGGTTACATTTTCTACTGGTTTGCATTTGAGAATGGGAGGCGGGGAGAGGAGTGAGGAGTAAGTCCAGTAAAATATAAATAAAACACCAGCAGGGTGAAGAATGGATCCATCAGGCCCCCAGTGCAAAGAAAAACAGTGTCAAGCTGCTCGTATTTGTGCCAGCTATCAGTAGTCATGTAGGACTTTTGTGGTAGCTAAGCAACAGAAGGCATAAAGACACCCTGGCTGCACAAGCTATTTCTTTAGACTTTTTTCCTTATGGGAAAGCTGTAAGAGTGTGCAGCCAGGTATGAGAGAAGCAAGCCAGGTATGAGAGAAGCCAGCAGTGGATTTCTTCTTGTATTTCAAAGCAGCCAAAGTGGGAACTAGGATCTAGCCATGTGTGAACATGAGTTACAGAAGAAAAGTTCTGTGAATTCAAATGAGTCCTGGGAACCTCACAAAAGCCTAGTATGTAATTTCAAAAGTTCACAGAACCTTTGTGTCATTGGGAGTCCCCAGTCACTATCTAATAAATACAAGTTTCTTTATGTTGATTATAGAGTTCTGCCTGCTTTAGTTGCCTGGGTCTATTAGTCACCAAATTAAATTTTGTATAAGTAATAGTGAAGCACTTTCAGGTAGTTTTGTTCAGGAAATAATGAAGAGCAGCCTGAAAATCAACTTACCTATCCATTTATTCTGTGGATAAATGCCGGAGAAAGTCATAATAGCAATAACTGAGATTTATTTAGCTCCTTTCATTCAAAAGAATCCCAGAGGGCTTTTCTCACAGCATACGAAGAGATTGCTCACTCTATGCTGAAATGCAACACTTCTGGGGTGGAACACAGCAACTGCTCTACTCCATCAAGAACTACATCAAATTTGTTAGCAGGTGAAGAGAGAAACAACGGTAACATTTTATGTAGACACAGTGTAATCTTCTTAACCAGAATTTGTCTAGAATCTTGGATTTTAAAAGTTTTTGTACTTGCAAGAAAGGACAGGGATATCAAGACCTTCATTCTGTATCTTATCCAAAAGACAGCTACATGTTGGGCTCAGTAGAGACTAACAGGCAAGACCATCTTGTATTAATTACTAGTTCTTTACACCATCTGGGTTTTCCTTAGAGGCCTTTTCATCACCCAGGTTCATACTTGCTTGGTTTACAAGAAGTCATGAGATCATACTCTTAAGGAGTTGCAAGTACTGGTTTACTGCTTTTAATCAAAAATGGATTTTCTTTGCCTGTATTCACTTGCCAAAAACTAAATTAGGTGTACAATGCTCAGAAGATCTCTTTGGGAGCTCAGGAAGAGATATTGTATTTTATTATTTGACATGAACGCATTACAACTGATTACAACACATCCGCTGCTCCTGTCTGCAGGTGACATCATATGATGGTGAAAGAGGGCGAGAGTACCTTGTAATGTCCTATTAAATATTAATCATGCGCCTCTATGCAGAATACAGGAGCGTGTTTCCCCACAGAACTTTGCTCTTGTGTCAAAGCTCTCTGTGTCTGTACATTGTCTGCCTCGGTAGTTTTCTTGGCTTTCTCAGGCTGCTAAGCTCTCCTGTGAAACAATATTGAGAAAAGTATCATTATATATACATATATATATATATATATGTTCATGTCTTTACCCAGTAATTATAAGAGACAAGTAACTGAAGTTTAGGCTGCCTTTCCCTTTGACCACTAGGAGAAGTCAGAACTGACACATAGTGGAAACTGGCAGAAAAATTTCCTTTCTACATGACCTTCCTAACTAATGAGCAGTTGAGGGTCACAACCATGGAGCAGATAAATAGGGGACAGTTTGAGGGAAAACTAAGCAGTAAATTATGGTAGAACACAAGGGCATCAATCATTCTGCTTTGACTTTAATATCTCAACCTGTAGATCCAGGCTAGATAGAGAGAAGAAAACCTAAGTGTCAGATCTAAAAGTAGTAAGGCTAACCCTTGGGCTGGCTGTGTGATGGTAAGTAGAAAGTTGTAAGCATCACATTGTTCTCCTCATTGCACTGCACTTCTTGTTTCTTAATGCGTTCTTCTCAGGACCTCTTTTTTCTGCCATATTTTAGCAGGCCTATTCTAGCTACATAAATGAAGCAGTGGTTTGGAGTTCTGTATGTTTCTGTAAATTAAAGGAAATGTTGATGAATCTACTGTTAATGGTTGAACAAATGTTAATGAAAGCAGAGGCTGAAGATATCAGAGGCTAAATTCCTGGTACATAAAAGAGCTAAATCAAGGCAGCGCCACCTTCTTTGTCTTCAGACAAGATTCTTATTAACCAGCTTCAGAAATCAGAATACGACCGATCCTTTGCTGTCCACTGACTCTTCACCTTATCTAGCCAGCAGAGCTCCTGGTGAATGTCAGCAGAATTGCTGATCACCTGCTTTCATTAAAAAAATCTCGGTGATAATGTTGTTTTCTCCTCTTAACATTTAAATTCATTATCCAGTTCAAACCAAATGTGGAAGTGGGGCTAAAAATCTTATTAAGAGCCTAGATGTGTATTGAAAACAGTTGTTGTTATGGACCAGAGAGACCCCTGGTCATATCCCCATGGGTGATGACAGGCAGAACTTGGCTAGTAAGCATTCTGCTTGCAGCAGCAGGCTGACTGGCTGGTTGGCATGCTGATATTAGTCAACCTACAGATTGTTGTGGACTTGCTCCAGTGCTTTGGTGTTCATGGAGGACTTTTCCGGGGAACTGAGGCTGCTGCAGACCAAGAAAGTGGCTTAGATGAATCAACAGGAACTTGGGCTTTGCTGGTCCTGCTTCTTGTGATTTGTTTTTTCTTATTCATTTAGAAAATGCTACTAAAACCACTCAACAATGATCATTTATGAAACTAATGGACTGTTGTAGACTGGGCTCTCCCCCACATCCAATGGCTGAGAGCCAGCAACTCTTACATTTTTCATAAAGTGCCTGAAGTACTGGCTCTTACATCTTTCTACCTTGGTTTTGCTTTCTGTAGACATGGGAATAATAAGTCCTGGCCTCTACAGTGAGGTCTTTTAAGACTTTTCTATTTTCTCTCATGTATGTCAGTATCTTGAACTGATCGATATAATTTCTGAATATTTTTAGTTACTGCTAACTCAAGCTTTATGAAACCCAGTTATCTCAAAGTGAGGAGCTGTGTATAGCTGTTATCTAGTCCTTGCAGAGAGTTTTCAAGGACAGAAAGGGACATGGCAAGCAGAGGAACAGGCTGGTTAACCAAGTAGTCGAAGGAACAAAATGTTTGCATGTGGCATAGCAAAGAGAAGGATGCTGGATTAATAGTCTTCTTCCTCTCTATCCTTGAAACTGATGTTGACTTCCCCTCCCTTACATCTCATCCTCCTAAATTGGAGCTGGTATGGATAATGAACGTGTTTAGTCATTCCGCATGTGTGAGAGTTTAGCACTAGGAGAAATAACCCAGCGAAAGCCTTGCACACCGTTTTGCTAAATCTGCCCTTTTGTTGAATACGCTGCCAGCCAAGAGCCTCCCTTCTCCCTCTAAAGAGATAACAACAAAGTGCATCATTTGTATCTGCTCAGCTCCAGCCACCTGACTTTGCTCCACACTGTGCCAGTTTGGTCCGAAACTTTCCCAGGAGCTAAGTGATTAAAGACTGCTGCACTAAGATACAGGAGGAGAAGAAAGATCTGTTCTACAGGTAACAATTGTAAAAAAAAAATAGAAATGCGTGTAATGTTTCTGCTGGAAAGCCTGACTCAGCCGTCAGTACATCTCAAACCTGCTGACTGCAACAAAGACCTTTAATACCCTTGTAAGGCATATACGAGTGGAAGGGCAGCAGTCACTTCTGAACACGGTGTTTTCGGAAACCTCAGTAAGTATTTGGCATTATCATAGTGCTTTGTGGAAATTTTATTCAAGGAAGAATCTGTAATTTGGATGTCTCACAGACTTTTCTCTGTATAACCCAAGACTGGAAGAACACCTGGTACGGGATCTTTGAGGTCAGAGGAAGGCAACACTGCTTCTTCTGTAAATTGACATAGATGTGCAATTTATGAAAGCAATAGCATAATATTCCTTCTTAAATCATGTGAAGGATGTATCATAATCAAAATACTTTCCAAGGATGCGCTGGAAATCTAGGCCAGGATTTACATAGAGCCTGTTGCGTTGGTTTTTGATACAATTGATATTTGTCATCTCTGTCATGGGAGATTTTCTGGTTTACAGATTAGCACTGTGGCTTTAATGATTACTGGCAACGCTGTGCAGCATGCAGGTCTGAGGAAAAAATGCAGCCAGGTGGTTGAAATGCATCCTAAAAAGATGCTCGGTGTAAGTACAGACTAGCTCCAATTTGTCATTTTTCGTCTGCCTATGCCCCATTGCGCTCTATCTAAAGAAGGAAGTCAAAATATTTCTTGCCATAATGGAGTAGCTATAAATGATGCCATAAATATCTAAGCAAACCTGGGAATCGCTAGCACTCAGCTGTAGCTTGCATATGGGATATGACATATTGCTGTTCGGGAAAACTTAATTGAAACCATTTTCCATGAGAAAACACAGCTTTAGTAAGATGGATCTTTTTCACAAAATCAAAGAAGTTTCTAAGAATCTGCCTAGAACAAATATTTTCTTGACACAAATCCTTTTTGAAATTCCTTTTTTTTTTTTTAAGGAAAAATATTGACTTAATTTTCTTTTTTCTTTTATTATTTTTCTCTATTTTTTATACTATTTCAGTATTAGTAATGCAGAACATGTCATTTGTTATGAAACATCTATTTCAAGGTCAAAAAAATCACAGTAGTTGTATGTTCTCTTTTGAGTTTTGACTAGCTCTCTCAAACCTTCACACAATTATACATGCTAAGGTAAGGCTTTCTTGCCTTACTTTGCCCATGAAATTTTGCTGGTGCAAATCGTCCCCCTGTCATTTGGCCCGTCACTTGTAAATAATCAGAATTGTGGGCTTGTGCCATTCTATTTCAGAACTGTTTCACCTGTCTTGTACAGACTGTAAATCCAAAAATTGCATTTTCTGGACAACAGGGTAAAAGAAGAGAATACAAAGCTTTTATTTATGGCGTTGCCCAAAGACTGAACTGTCAACAGGGAAATAATACTTCTTTCTTATAAATACTCTTATGCTGTAAGTGAAGTCAACAAGGGTTCTGCTGTTTCCCTCAGTGGGAGCAGGACTGGATCCAGGAAAGCGTAGCATATATTTCTTCATTTTACCTTTGCACTCCCAGCCTGTTGATACAGAGCTGAGAAGGCTTTTGATTGACTTATACTAATTTATGTTATTTGCATTGACTTAAATAGCTGCTATTATTATTATTAGGCCTGCAGACCCCAATTAAGATTTGGGGACATTGTAGCTTGACATTGTAAAAGTATAAAAAGAAACATGGTTCTCTGAATTCACGATTCCCTGAAGCTGTGTGCATATTGTGCATGAAGCACGGGTCTTTTGTTGGAGAATAGTTTTGTACCTTCTATTTCAGTGTGTAATTATTAATGGAATTAGTATCTTCATGCAAAATAGTTTCTTTGATGCCTTCCTCCTAGAAGTTCTCAGTTTTCCTTCAATGCCAAGGTGACCTTTTGGTCAACATTAATTTTTGAACTCTAGGGAAATCTGACTGTGCCCTTTCAATTGTTTAAATCTCTCTCTTCTCCACACATACAGGTTTATTTCCTCTCTTTTGGATTTCATTCTGCTGTAACATATTCTCAGTGCACAAGTCAGGGAGAATGAGAGGGACAAACACCTTTGCAATTTGAGATTTATCAAAAGCTTTTCATTCTGAAATGAAGGCAGGGGAAATTGCATCATCCATATATCTGTCTGGGGAAGAGAAAATAGACTGGGAAATCTCTCTGCAGAGTAGTGTCATTGGTTTCTCTGGTGTCAGTGTCTGTTCCAAGGAAAGTAAAAATGTGTGTGGAGAGTTAGGAGAATTAAAAAAAAAATGGGTATAGGTGACTACATTTTGGCTTCAATAATTGAGGATATAGCTGCGCCAACTTTGCTTCTCTTTCTTTTGAAAATTCAAATAATATGTTCACTTGGTCTCAAGAGGGAAATCAGAAGAAAATTCTGCCTCTCTTCTTGAATTAATCTTCAGTTACAGCTCAAAATTGATCTTATGAAATTATTAGTCTCATGTCTGTTTTAAGTAGATGCAGCTCCATGGGTTTTCATGGAATTCCCTGATTTCTCCCTGTTGAGGATCTGTCTCATTGTAGCCATGGCAGCTAAAGCCCTGGCCAAGATAAAATCATTGTACTGGGTGTAATCCAGATACAAAGGCTTTCTCTAAGAAACTGGGAAGCTTAGAAAAAAAGTCCTCTGCTGGCACAGTGGTCACTCTCATTGACCTTCCAGTCAAATACAAATGAGTTTCAGTTTGATCCTGGAGATTTGCTTGTATATGAATGTTTATTATTTTTTATCATACTCTAATGCAATAAAAAGGTTGATTGGTTTCCAATGATCTTCTGTTTTCAGATGCTACACAGTGAAAAATTCATCTAATTTTAAATGAGTTTCAGGAAATCAGAGACCAGCTCTTCTCACAGGCAGCACAGCAATCGCTGGGGACAGGAGGTTGCTGGGAAAAGCTAGCCTGGCCTCCTTCCTTGCAGTACAGGGGAAAGCTAGGCTTTCTGCAGCCAAGGAAGGAGTTGGGATGTGCCGTACCCTCACAGAAGCCAGCAAAACCTCATTCCTTCCGTCTTTATGGCAGCAGTGAGTACAACCAGCCTGGCTTTCCAGCCCGTGCTCTCACCAGCTCTGTCTCCCTGCTTTACCTCTTCTCCTTGCTTTCTGTGACCCCTTCTTAGGTACCATAGTTCAATTTTACATTAATTTCTGAGAAACCTTCCATCAGCTCTTGTCAGAAGTCCATCATACCAATAACATAATATGGAGCTTGAATTCAAACCGACATGATTGAAGTTTACTCCATTGCCATAGCTATACAGTGACCTATGCAAACTGCATCTCTCACTTTGGTGAAATAATTTTTCACTAATAACTTTGCTGCAGTACCATTAAAATATTCACATGGTGAATATTAAGATTTGCACAACAAGGATACGAAGACTTTACATAGAGCTTTACAGTTACATGAAGTTTGCAGTTATTTAGGAAGGAGCTTAGTAATCTATTTTTTTTTCTTTTTTTTATAGCAGACCTAGGCTGTCATTAATGGAGTTAAAGGGAAAAGAAAAAAAAAAAACCAACCAAAATAGCAGGGCAGGTCAAATCATCTTTTAGTAAGGGAGATATCATACATTTTTCCTCTAAAATGCCTGGCACTGATTGATGTCAGAGATAGGATATGTATGGGTTTGATCTGATATGATATTCCTACATTCTTGAGATAGATTATTACTAGATGGTTTCTGATCTGACTGCTGCCCACTCCTGTCGGCACATCTCTGCCTCTCATCCTTCACTGGCTCTGGCTTTTGTCTCACTCTCATGACATCTTCAGCATGTCAGGCCAGCAGAAAACCCACCCAGGTAAAAGAGTGCCAGCTGAGTGTGCTGAAATGTCTGGGTGCTCTATCCACTGAGATGGGATCAATCTTCCTGTTTAAAACAGAGAATGGCAAACCATTTGGCATCTGAAAGCCTTTTGCTTAATCTAAGAAATTTTGCCAAGCAAATAGCATCTAAACTGCTGTAAAATCCTTGCCTAATGCACTGCTAGTTCCTCCTAGAGGGTAGAAACCTGTGGCAACTCCTTTTCTACTGAGTCCCACTGCGAAAATCTCTTCCCCCAGCCCGGAATCACTGGGATATCATAGCGGTGGGTGAGTGCAGCTTTTCCCCAATACCTCATGAACTCATGCAATTACACAGCCTCCGTCATGCAAAGGATAACCCACATCTGTCGTGCTCCTCGTGAGAGTGCAGACAACTGAAGCAGAGTTTTCTGTAGGTATGGTGTAGTGTCTTTATGCTTGTCTTTCTAGAACTGGGTCTAATGTTGAAAAAGACAGACTTAAAAATCCTAAAAAGAAAGAAGGCAAATTTCCCCTCTCCTCTCTGCTTAATTTTTCAAGAAATGTCGTGAATTTTTTCCTGGAAAGGGCCTAGCAGCAGGCATGGCTGTATTAGGGAAAATGAGGTGTAGAGCTATTTTTAAACCCACTGAAATAGCACCAGACAGATTCCATTTATAGGAACTTGTACTTGTCTTCTTTTGTGCCTTGAAAAGGGTAATGATTTCTGTGAAGTAATGATCCTCTCATCATAAACAGGATCCCAAGTGCTGAACTTGGTGCCCTCCTTGATATTTCTATTCAGGTTTTTGGACTAACTTCCTTCTCTTCCTTTTCCCTCACCCGTTAAGCAAAGACATTGCAATTATTTTTTTCCCCCATCCTTTTTTTTTTTTTTTTTTTGTTTTTCCTTCATTATAAGAAAATTAGAAGCTGGGAAAAAGCCTCTTGTGGTGCTAAATTGTTACGGGCTAATAAAACTGCACGAGCCATACATGGTGGGTTTTTTTTCCATAAATCAGCGGTGGAGGGAATTAGGTGGCAAGAGATGGAAGGGCAATGTTTAATCAGCTCGTGTAGGAAATCATTAGCTGCACACCCTCATTCCGTTGCTGGCTCATTCTTCATTCCCAATGGCTGCTTTGCCACCAGACCATTAACATTTTTCAATGACTTTCTAAATGCAGTGAAAAACCACAGAAGTGGTGAAATATCGGTGGACATTATGGAAACAAAAGGCTGAAGGATGTGCCTGTCTTCTGTTTGTTTTCTTTTTTTCTTTTCCTTTATTTAGGCATGCACACTCTCTCAATTAGAAATATACCAAGTTAAAAGACAAGTGACCTATAGCCTGGAAGGCTGTCTATCCCCTCCACCAAATAAAAAGAGACCGAAGATTTAGTGGTAACATGAACAAGAATAAGATTTTTTACTAGATTTACTGTATATTCTCATTTATGGTTTTTTCGATTTCATGGCCTTTTGCACAATCTACAATTGCAATCCAATTTCTGCAAAACTGATCAGAGATTAAGTTTTTCACTTAAGTGGCACAAAAAAAAAAAAATTGGGTCACAATTTATTTGCTAAAAATTCAGGTCAAATGAAACTAATGCTATCCAGCCAGCGTATCATAGCTCAAAAGGGTCCCATAATTCAACTGTGTCTCTTACTTGCAAAGGCTAAGACAAAACTTCGTTTTCCACTGCCAGTTCTTTATTTGATCTGAAAGAAACTAGCTCACAGGCTCGAGTGAGATTAAAACCTCACCCTAAGGAGTCAGTGTGATTTTTTTTTTTTCCAAGGACTGCAGTGGAGTTAGGGTTTCTGCTCTGGGTTGTTAATCTGCTATCTTTTACTAGCCTGCCTTTGCATTAACTGATATATTTAGTGAGGTAGTTTCTTAGACACTCATAGATGTAACCATGGAGAGTGCGTACATCTGTGGATGTGTGCTACTCATGTGTTGACTTGCAGAGCTCTGTGATGAGCCTCCCTGCATTTCTCACCTCATCACCTGTCCCTTGCCCACTGGTTCACAGAGGCTCTGTGAAATCCAAACCTCTCTACAGAATCCCGCATTTGCCATGGCTTGAAAAGCAAGAGAAAGCTTTAAAAATGAATTCCAGTGCATTTCCCAGAACTATATTTAATGCTTTTTGAATTATTTTGGGGTTTTATTATTTTTCTGTAGCTTCTGGGGTAACTGTAGAACAAGTTATGGTTCAGTAGAGTACTTTTCTATTTCCTTTGTATTCAGGAGATGATCGACTCACAGTCATATTTGCAGCTTATAAGAAATGTTCCCATGCCAAACTCCTGTGGCTTTATAGATGCAACATCTGTCGCTTTCTGCCTGTCGAGTTAATCACATTAACTGGTGGTCAGTACGACTGCCTCTGGCATGGAATTTCCTATACCAACCTGTAGCAGAGGAGAGAAGTGTCTGCAAAGGTGTGAGCTATATACTGATCAGGTTGGAAGTACTGTCAGCCTCTGTAAAATAATATTGCTTTAGCTGAAGGTAAAATCTTATGATCTTGAAAGACATCAAGTCTGCTGTTCTGTGTTTTACTGGAAATGTCCTTAACCAGTCTGTCCTCATGCAGAGGGACCAGTTTAATCCCTGCTCTGTGTTTCTCAAAAACTGGTAGCATCGTTAATTCCAACTGCTCTATAACTGGTTCAGCCCACATTTCACAAGAAGAGTGTGTCCAGCTCCTTATCAGGCTTCCCTGTGAGTTTTCCTCACCACTCTCCCATCCCAGTCTGGACATATCAACAGGGGGTGGTTGAAGGGTACCTCTGCACAGAGAAGGGAGGATACGTTAAGCTATGTGTGAATTAGCTCTGGTGTCCGTCTGGGAGATTACAGACTAAGTCTTTCTACCGAACATGAAGCCTACATGAAGCCCATGACAGGGTCACGTAGGAGAACGCATTTCATCCTCAGCAGGCTGTCAAAGAGGGGAGAAAGGGCCTTGCAGTGGGCAATTTGAATCTCAGGTGGGATTAATTGCATTCAGAGAGGATGTTGATATCAAAATAATACAGGGTGAACAGTTCTGGAAACTGGCTTTTAAAGTAGGGAGTGGGGGATAAATTCAAGTCCTGCTTTACAAATACTTCAAAGAGGTTTATTATGCTTTGAAAATCAAGTAACCTACCTTGCACAAGGTGCTCCTTTAAGAACGATGTGGAGAGTTGATTCAAAGTACCAAGTGATATAAATTTCCTTTGCTTCCCTATATGTGACCTAACGCCTGTAGAGAAAAGCTGGAGTAGCAACCCCTTCCTCTTGTGAGCAGCATGGATTGAAGATTCTTTCAAATGGATTATAGCTGCTTTCCAGATGGAAGTATGCCACTTTGAGGATAAAGTTTGACATATCTGTACAAGACATATTTTTTTCTTTTTCTCTGTTTCATCTTTAGAATTCAGAGACTGTTTTATTCAAGCATTAGGCAGCACTCCATCATCCTCTTGACTCCTTAAAGTGTAGTGCCTGCAAAACCCAATGTGAAACAAGAAACCAGGCTGATAAGTCGAGAATACACTTGAAGAAGTAACATCTCATTTGTCAGACAGTGAAAGAAATATAGTACAGAATGATCAAAATGTATCTGTGTGTTAGCTCTGATGCCATTTTGCTTTGGTGAACTGAAAAGGGTTCTTCGAGCAAGAGAAGATAATGACAGCCTACACCTGACTACTATCAGCTGTTGCAAGAAGAGTGCTTCTGTCCTCAGGAACCTCTTGCCTAATTCTTATTATCTTGGTCCTGTGTTAGAAGTTGAAGTGTGGGATTCTGGAGTAAAAGTGGCTGTGAATCACTGTTGCACTTTTTGTTGTTCAACAGACACAGTCTAGCTTTAGATTTGCCCTTTTTTTTTTTTTTTTTTTTTCCCCACCTCCATTGAAATGTGGGAAACAAAATGTAGCTGTTGTGTATCACAGTCTGTATTATATGCCTAGCCTTCTCCCTCTCAGGACACCTTTATCAGGTATGCAAGGGCCATGCAGTAGAGGCCATGCAAGGAAAAGCAAAAACTCTTCTTGATAGGTTCAGAATTGCTGGGAACAGCTAGGTAAGAAGGTGCCAGAATGTGGGAATCAAAACATTCTAAAACAAGAAGGGCTGAAGTGGTTTTGTAAGGAGAAATGGCTTTGCCAACCCAAATATTGGGAGAACTGGAGATGCATCTGCAAAGATCCAACTTCAGAGCTATTAATTAAGACAGAACATTAAATACGACAGTGTTTTGCTTAGCAACAGCAAGCCAGATAATCAGTTTATCTGGGGAGTCAGAACAAAGTTAAAGCAGCAATGTTCTTCATAACTGGTGCAAACTATCTGGGGTTTCATGCTCTGCAATGGATAGCTCTATCTGCAACTGAAAGAGTGAAGTTTAACTGCAGATGTCAGTTCCGTGCTGCCACAGTGAGAGTCACAGCGCTGTGCATGGAGATATGGCTTGATAAAAACAGAGAGTCCAAACCACTTAATTCTGAAGGCAGACTGACGCAGGGGTTTAGGCATGTGTTATAATGATTTCCTCTTTAGATCATTGCTTTAAATTCAGCCCCTGTCGTCTGTGCCTAGAATGTGTTAGCCTGCAATAGCTCTTTGACCTCGTTGAGGTTAATTGATAGTTTCAATCCATCCCTCCTTACATGACTATTCTTATCCAACTGCCCTGTTCCTAGTCAGTCCCAGAGAATTTCTTTGTTTTTAACCTGACTTGTTTCAGTGCCCTGATTTTACAGAGACATGTCTTGCCAACTGGCATCAGACCAGTGGCACATCTGGTCTTCACCTGGTGAAGAGCAGCCAGGGTCTGCTGCCATGGGGAAATGGGCAGGGAAAAGAGATCTCACCTCTGCAGATGAGAGATGACTCTTACCCCTAGGTTTCCTGTAAAATCAGGTTTAGACAATCATGCCAGCTACACACTGACACTCAGTCCAGATGCAAGTGAACAGGAGCAGAAATGGGTTGTGTTTGCTGTTGTCAGTAGTTGAATCTGCAGCATCTTAGAATTGTGATCTTGGACTCTGCTGTGCTAGGCAATGTGCAAACTTGGAACAGAAGGAGCTTCTTCCCCAAGGAGCTCACGGCTTATGGGTAAGGCAAGAGAGCACAGATGGGCAGGTCCAAAAAGAGGAGAGAGGAAATGATTTGCCAATACTAATCAGCAAAATAGTCAGAAATTATAGCCTGTCATTTCCGTATTTTTGTAGGCATCACAGCAAATGAGTGTTAATGAGGGATTTGAAGGATGTCTGTAATATCCTTATAAGTCTGAGGTGAGTCTCAAAGATGCTTGCTTAAAAAATCCAGCAAGCCTGTGATGGAGCTGGTGTTGTGTGGTGTTTGGAGAAAATAGCTGACCTCTTACCCCTAAATAAGAACTGATAGTATAAATGTAGGAGATAGAATGCCCTGGTGTAAATGGAAAGGACTGGAAGCCATGAAGAGATGGTGCCTTTGGCACCTAAAGCACAATTACTCAGTCTCGCAAGGTTAGAATCATTTAGGTTGGAAAAGACTTTTAAGATCATAGAGTCCAACTGTTAATCTAATACTGCCAAGTCCACCACTAAACCGTGTCCCTAAGCACCACATCTGTGTGTCTTTTTTATACCTCCAGCTATGGTGACACCACCATTTCCCTGAGCAGTCTCTTACAATGCTTAACAACCCTTCTGGTGAAGAAATTTTTCCTAATGTCCAAGCTAAACCTCCCTTGGTGCAACCTGAGGGCATTTTCCTGTTGTCCTATCGCATGTTACTTGGGAGAAGAGACCAACACCCACCTGGCTACAACCTCCTTTCAGATAGTTGCAGAGAGCAATAAGGTCTCCCTTGAGTCTCCTTTTCTCCAGGCTAAACAGCCCCAGTTCTCTCAGCTGCTCCTCATAAGACTTGTGCACTAGACCCTAAATGTCGGCATATGAACCTATAGCACCATGGTGAGGGATGGTAGCTAGGTATTGTTACCATTTATTTTAGATTTAAAGATGGCTATTCTGATGATTTATTATTTGGCTTTCTTTTTCCCTTCAGTGAGAACTTGCTGCAGGGCACCCCCTGGGCCATCAATATGCAGTCAAGGGGTATAATCACCATTCCTGCAGAGGGTATCCCTTTCCATGGCAGCCTGTATCATGTACGCTCCAGGATGCAAGCTGCCTGCCTGTTAATATTCAGATTCAATTGAAAGATTGCCTCTCACTTGAAATCTTAAGTTGCTTGAAATATTCTACTTGAGAAAAGAGAGAGGCACTCTTTGTGCACTTTATTACCTGAGCTCTGTTCCGTGGAGGCATTTAAGCTTCTGTGAAAAGCTTTCTCTACGAAGGGCCCTTGGCAGTGGAGGAAATTCCCATCCTTGGTCCAGAGTACCTGGGATTGTGACTTGCTGTCAGAACACAAGGTACACAGCCCATCTGTCTGTGCGGACAGGAGGGGATTGCTCATATGACGACTTTTGTGCTTTGCTTGGGAGGACCTATACCCTTTGGCTTTTGGGATATGCTCCTCTTCTATTTGTGTTTTGATAACTGGAGTCAAGGGCAACCAGGGTTGTTTTTTTATTGGAGAAATCCAAATAAAACTGAATAAATGAACACCAGCTGTGGGCTACATTCTAGAAGGTCTAAAGAAGGGGAAGAGGCCACGTAGGGGATGAAAATGGTTTCTGTGAACTCTACACATTAGTCAGGGCCATGGATCAGGACACTTAAGGTTTGTAAAGCAGAAATCTGATATTCAACCATTTGAAATTACTGTAACGGAAAAGATTTTTCACCTTTGTCTCAATAAGCCAAAAGTCTTTTTTTAACCCAGATTTGCCTGGGCTGGCCTTGTCTTGGGGGTCATTGCAGCTTACGAGCCAGATACTCTTCATGCCCTAAAAAAAAAAAATAGAAGAATTTGGACTCACAAAAGTCCCATTTGTTCAGCCTGATGGAGCAATGACCATGGATCAAATCGTAATAAGTACTGAGATCTGTTGAAACCGCACTCAATGGCATTAAAGGAAATGTTCTCCTCCCACTGGGGGTCAGCAGTGAAATGTTTTATCAGTTAAAGACAGTGGGGACATCTCTGCTGAATGTGACAAGCAGCAGGGCTTGCCATTTTTCTGTCAGCTTCTGATTACAGTGAAATTAGTTCAAACTTGGATTAAGAAAATAATTTTGTCTTTCCTCTCCCTATCTCTTTTTCATTTTAAGTTTTAAGTTTTGTTTTTTATTTTATTCAAAGCCATATTGTATCTCTTCAGTAGCATGTATAATGGATTAGGAGTCTCAGGAAAGCAACAAACTCTGCAGGGAATTGCTGTGCAACTGCCTGGTGTTTCCTCTGTGGCTTCCTGGTTTTTTTCTTTTTTTTTTTTTTTTAAGGAAGATGTTACCCCATACAAAATTATTTTCATTTTATTTTATTTTTCCTTCCTTCCCTTCATGTGATCTCTTTAGATGCATGTTCCACTTGATCTCAGCAGGACCCACGTGATTCCAATCACAGTGTATTTTTAGAATTTTTTAATGGCACCTTGAAAATACCTGCTCACTTCTTCTTTCTCTCATCACATTAGTCAGCCACCTCCAGCAGCCAAGAAGTCTAGAGCTTAAAAAAAAATAAAGAAAATGCACTGTTTCATGCAAAAAAAAAAAAAAAAAAAAAAAAGTTTAAACCCTTACTCTAAATCTGATAGTCCTTTTTGCCCCCTTTTGTAACTGCTAGAGAATAACCTGCTGCTGAAAGGCAGGGGCTTGCTAGGCAAGGAAACTGGAGGCTGTGTATTCCCATGGTTGTTATTTTAGGATTGCAGCATGGACAACGGGTAGGACCAGCACCTCTGCTGTGGCCCAGGCTGCTGTGGGGTCATGATCACCTCTGAGGACCAGCTCCCACCACAAAGCAAGATTCATATTACCTGGCCTAGCAAAAATATCACTGTCCCGACTGTGCACCTGCCTTTCTTTCTGGTGGGAAGGAAATGAGTCTGTGCAGTGCTGGCGGGGAAGAGAGGAAATGCTTCCAGATTCCTGGGATGGAGTTTCATAGAATCACAGAATGGTTTGGGTTGGAAAGGACCTTAAAGATCATCAAGTTCCAACCCCCCTGCCATGGGCAGGGACACCCTCCACTAGCCCAGGTTGCTCAAAGCCTCATCCAGCCTGGCCTTGAACACCTCCAGGGATGGGGCATCCACAGCTTCTGTGGACAACTCGTGCCACTGCCTCACCACTGGGGAAAGACAAAGTGAGTTTGAGCAGGATGCAGAGAGCTTTGTCAGTGTCCCATGGGTGCTCATTGCCCCAGAGTGTATTTCAGGTGCTCACTGAATTTAGGAATGATGACAGAGTTTGGGGATTTTTCTGTTTTGCTCATGTGAACAGAGCTTTTCTCTAGAAATTGTATGATACTATGTGTCTGCATGTGAAATATGCAGACTCAGGGCAATCAGTGCATCTTTTTAACTGTTGGCTATAGGACTCAGCCTCCTCCTTGTGACTAAATAGTTTTCTTTTATTTGGTGCTGCAGTCTTCCTGATAACCAGGCTGGAGATATGTTTAAGGCCTGAGGTCTGCAACTTCCTTCTCAAGGTGTGTGACAGTAGAGAATGAAGAAAGGGACTCAGGGATTAGAAAGACAAGAGTATGAACAGCAGCGTGACAGAGGCTGGCAGGTAGATCCTGGCAGGAAAACCAGAAAGAGCTGCTGTCAGAGCAGGTGGTGTCTGGCACTGGGATGTGTCAGAATAAAAATTGTCTCTCTTTAACAGGAGTTCCTCTAGTAAAAAACATGAAGCAAACACCTCAAAACCACCCCAAGCCCTCGTCACAACCTGGTGAGGAATTGCATTTTCAAAGTGAAAACCAAACCTTTCCCTGCCTTGTGATGTGTTGCTAAACTAAAGGACCTGCTGGTCCCCACATGTGAAAACTCAGAAAGCCTAAATCAGCTTTTCAGCTCTCTATCTGTGTCAGAACAGAGCCGGCATCATAGTTAGTAGGACAAACATGCTCTGCCAGTCCTAGCTGCTGTGTCTGAGTGAGTTTGCTCCTAAGTAATAGAGCAGAGCCAGAAACAAGGGTCATTATAGAAATAAAAACTGCTTCTTTCCAGCCTCTATCTCTTAGTGGCAGAAGGTGACATTCATTTTCCTAATCCAGTTCTTGGTTTATAGAGAACTTGTATTGCAAGATGCGCATGCGCTAAGTGGTAGCTTTACAGGGCAGAAAATAAACAGCATAAAGAAACGCATAAGAAAATAGCTGTTCCCTTCAGGAAAGTGAGAGTGACAAAATGCAGGCTTCCTACTTCAGGGGAGTTTAAAAGGCAAATATCAGGGAATGGTCCATCAATTCCAGCTCTATTTTTCCAATTGCTGGCTGATCACTTTGAAGCAATTCAGAATGAACCAAGCATTTTCACTGCTCAGATTTCATGAGATTTTGTAGACTGTTCCCTAGTAGAACACAAACAGGTGATTTCAAATGGACCAGACTCCAGCAGTTCTTCTTTCTCACACGATGCTGGGTAGGAAGCAAGCAATGAGCCTTTAAATTACACCTCTTCAGACGTGCCCTTACGCTATGCAAAACTGTAATCAGACCTCAGTCAGCCTTAATGGCTCTGGTGCCTATGTTGGCAGTTTCCCATAATCCATCACCTCCTAGTTCCCTTTCAGAAATGTGTGTTTTAGGCATTCTCCAGATAACTTAAGCGTCTCAGCCTAAGAGAAGGAAACGCTGGTGTGACAAGATAATCACCACTCAGCGATGAACAGTTGCTGCTATGCTAAAGCACCGTGTTTTGCAGTGTCTCTCATGAGCCTGTGCAGTCATTAGCTGCAGGCCTGTGTCTGTGAGGACGGGTGAAGAGTTTGTAATGAAGAAACAAGCCATTTGCAAATTCGGGGGTACTTTGTCTCTTTTAAGATAAAGTTCTGACCAGCAAATCACAGTGCCCTTTTAGCAGGGATCATCTGCTATTCTACAAGCAATGAAGGACCATGACACATTCACAGCATCTCTTGACGTTAATGTCTCAGACCTAGGATATGCCGTGAGAGGGCTCAAACCTGCGTTTTGTCATTGACGGTAATTTCAAATCTCGCCACATACCAATACTAGATAAAGAGGTTTTATTGCTTCTGGAAGTCTGGTTGATAGTATAATTGTGGAAAAAGCAAAGGAGATGTGGTTTGTCAATACCACCAGCTATGCAGACAGAGAATGAGTGCTCTTCAGATTTATTACTGTTATTTTGAGCAGATTTCTTCTCACTTTGCATTTTGTCCCATTTTCCAGTCCACAGACACAGTGCTCCCATGTTCTGCTCCCTGCTCATAGAGTCTGACTCTGGGAAGTTGAAAGGAGCAAGACCGCCCATGCTTTCCCATGGCGGAACAATGAATTTGCTAGTCTACAAAGTGAATTATGGGAGGTTTCATTGTTTGAAGCACTAGAGCTAAAACTGGGGTCCTTGCATTTCAGGACAATCATCTCAGCTGCAGCCCAGGACCACATTAATGAAAAGTTGCTGCTGTGTAGCTCTTGGGTGGGCTGTAGGAAATGATCTGTCATTTTCTGATTGCTTCAAGCAGACCACTGTCTGCATTCAGTACTAATTGGCATTTGTGGATTTAGAGAGCAGTAGGGGTGAGCTGTCTTGGGACCTAAGGCTTGATTCTCAGCTGTGCTAAACCTCTGCCTACTGATAGCACTAGATCCTGGGGTTAGCTACGGTCTGGCCAGAGCTCCTCTCAGTCAGCTGAAGTGTACCCTGAAGGGACATTTTAGCAGGCCAGAACTGCTGGACCGTGCTTTTACAGAGTCACTGCTCCTCCCCTGTGAGCAGATCCTTACTGCAGGCCTGCCTCTTGGAAAGTATCAGATGTCCTCTTTGACTCCAGGGAGACGCTGTTCGCGTGGAGGATGGATGCTCAGAGTAGGAAAAGTGACAACTATAAATGCCTTCTTTAAGTGCAGGAGAAATTTCAAGAGCTTTTTGCAAACAAGATTGGAAAAGGAAACTGCAGAATCGATGAAAGATTTCAAACATTTGGTCCTGTGGGCTTTGAAAAAGAGATGAGATCCCTGATTCTGTCAGAAAACAACAACAACAAAAAACCCCTCCCATCTTCTTAATTCCTTAAAGCTTTAGCTGTTTGCTGTATAAATGCATAGAAAGGGGTGTCTGATTAGTGGTCCACCTGTAGCAGAGGAAGAAGGAGAGGAAGGTGCTGAAAGGTATGAAGAATTTGTCATGCCAAAGAACTTGAATTGATTTCTATTTTTCCCTCAAGCCGAGGGTGTTTTACACAAGGTCAATGCAAGGACACATCTATTGGTAGCTGGAACATTTGTCTCTCCCCTGACGGTAGCCAGAATCCAGCACTGTCAGCTCAGCTGATGTTAGACTTGCTGGGTCTGTAGATCCATGTGTCATATTGTCGATGGTCATTGACTTGTGACGTCCAGTTGTTGGGTATAAATAAGGGAGGCAGAGGGGAGGGAGTTATCAGGATTAGTTGAGATTGACTTGAAATATCCTGCTGCAATTGCCTCAAGTCAGTACACAATAGACTCTTTACGAGCTACGGAAATGGAGCTGAAATTGCCCCCAAGAACTCAAAGGTTGTGTATTTGCACTAATTATAGTATCCTAAATGATTCTCTGTAGCCTCATGATTGGGACTGAGAAAGGCTCACGCTGAGCTTGCCTGAACTGTCACTGAAGCCAGCTTCTCCAGCTGGGTGAAGTAGAAGAGAGGAGGGGAGCTACAGCTGGGATGTAGGATGAGCTTACTGCTCCCTTTCATGGTTGAGCTCTCACAGCTGTATGTGAGGTGCAGACTAAAAGGAAAGTGCCCTTTGGGGTGAAGGCTGGCTTGGATCAGCAGTACCAGCAGGGAGATGTTCCTGTGAGAAAGAATAGTAACCGCTTGTGTAAAAATAATAACACTGTCTGGCTCTTTTAAAAATTCCCCCTGCCTCTTTCCTGTAGGATGATCCCTAAAGCTGAGCTGAACACTAGAGCGTTCCAAAACTGGAAGCAATCGTGCTTCAAGAAACAGTTAATGCCAACAGAGCAAAAACTAAGATAGATAGTACAGATAGAACCGTGTTTTTAAAATCAGCACTTGCTATAAGGTGTTTTGTTTCATTATTCAGATGTTGGGTGTTTTTCCTGTTGTTTATGCAGGTGAAGGAAAGCTGTGATATTGCTGGTCAGAGGCCACAGCAATTTTCTACATCATGGTTCTGAACAGCAGCTTCTTCTAGTCCCAGACCTCCACAGAGCTCTTCTCAGCTCTTTTTCTCCTCAATATAAACTTGCATATTTTCAGCCATTTTCACCACAGCCTTTCCATGTAGCTCTGTTAATGCATCCAAGCCTTTGATTTATGTCTGTTTTCCCCAGTTCTGCCCCTCTAGCTGTTCTCATTTCTACTAAATCCTGGCCTGTGACATTGCCAGTTCTTTCAGTCATGGAAACTCCTTTCAGTGAAGAAATTGAACATACAGATCTGAGGCAAATAAAAATCCACATAGGAATACCCTGAGACTGGCAAACTTATTCCATCTCTGACTCCAAAGGTGAAAGAGAGATGCATTAGCCTGCTGTGCCACATGGCCTCTGCTGTGAATCAGATAATTCTGTAATGACGTGTAATGCACATGTGCTCACGTGCTCAAAGCTGTGGGAGCAGTGAGGGGAGGGCAAAGGGGTAGTTTCCAGTATGAACAATGTTATCTTTTTTCTTCCTTTCTCCTTCTGTCTTTATATGCCAGAAACTACGTATCCCCCAGGCATCTTGACTTGCCCACTTCAGTAAATAAAAAATGTGCCAGGCAGTTCTAACGGTGCTAATTGCTGATAGCTCTCTATTGATCTGTCCATTTGGTGGCTCTGATTACAGTGATACTTCCATCTAATCACAGCTGTGGTAACTAGAAAAAAACCTCAAAGGTTGCAAATGGTATAGCATCCTCGAGCTTCCCAGCCATTCTCCTGGGAGATGCTTTAGTGCACGGAGGCTATCTTGTGCAGGCTCTTGGGTAGGGAACACTGGTTTGGTGAAACTGTGCTCACATACAGAGCAATCGCAGAGGTGCTGATGGCAGTCCCACCTGGGTGGACTGGAACTGTGGACCTTCACTGTCCAGCTGCTTATGCGCTCCTCCTTGCAGTGATTTGGCTGATCTGCTAGGGATCAGTTTGCCGAAGACTTGGAAATCCTTGAGGGGCTCTACAAACAGCACATTGCAGCTACTACATGGCTGCATGCTGGAGAAGCTCCTTAGCTTGCTCCAGCAGATGTAGTGGCTGGCATGGAAGGAGATGTACTGCATTATTTTGGAGGTGTCATGATGAGTTATGGATATTAAAAGCGACTATTTATCTCAGGTATATTTGAGTGCTTGGGCGCTGGCTGACATTCAAAGTGTGCTCAAACGTTCCCCTCTGTTCTCTTCCTGTTGCTTTTCTCCCTGGCACTGGTAGGTCCCTCGGTTGCTGTTGGCCTAAGGTCTGAACAAAGATGTTCTCACTGAAAACATAGATTGTGTTTTGACCTAGGGGCCTGGAATACATAACTAGAACTGGTTGACATTAGCTGAATGGGAAAATTTGTCTCAGAAAATGACCTTTTTAGAAAATTAAAGTTTTTGTTTAGCTAAAAAAAGTTATTTGCTTTTTTAAAAAATGTTTTGGGTGTTTAATTTTTTTTTTTTTTGGTGGAGATTTTAAGCAATTCGCCTAGTTAATTTCTTGTTTTTAATTTTTGTTTGCTTTCCGCATGTTGCCTTGGAAATCCATCTGCGGCTGGGGTTATTTTTCTTTGTCCATATGTTCTATCCTTGGACACTTTTCTCCTCCTGTGTGTATGAGACTATGTTATCATTGTGCTACTTCATTCTCTTTTGCCCTTTCTTGTTCCTGCCATGAAAGCTCTCCTTTTTTTCCTTTCTGGTTATTTAATATTTCAGCCTTTTTGTATTGGCTTAGTAGACAGCTGCTGTATTTTTTCCTTCCTCCTTTGTGTTCAGCCATTGTACCTCGCTTGGCTTTGTGTCACACCTTTAGCCATTTGCCACACCTTTCTACTCCTGGTTCTTTGAGTCACTTTCCTTTCTGAGTGTCTGACAGTGGTCACCATTCTTTTCTTATTCAAGTATTAAGCTCCCTCAAGTATCGATTTTATTTTAAAAACTGTGAGGAAAAAGGAAATTAAGATCCTGTCAGGGAAGAAAAAAGAAACAAAACCCAGAAATCCCAGCCTCTGCTCAAAATGACAATTATGACAATTCACAGCTATGTTTTAAATGCTCGTGGCTGTTAAATGTAGGCTGCCCTGGGAGACAGAATCTCAAAGTTGATTGAGAAAAATGAAAGGCAAAGGCTGAGTGAACAGAATTGTTCAAAACATCTGCAGAAAATGGGGAAAAAATCCCACGAATTTTGAAAACAAAACTTTTTTTTTTCCTATTGATTGCTAAGATAATTTCACATAGACTGTACTTAATGAGACACATTCAGAAGTGATTCTAACTGAATTTAATGAGTTCAGGTCTGTTAATTTCTCTTTCTCAGCTTATTAGTGGGGTGTATGTTAGAGTCAGATTCTCTCACACTTACTGCCTGGTGGCTCACACCTACTTTCCAGCTACCATTACATTTTACCTGGATAAAGGCTGAGTTAGTGCTCATGGAGCAGTTCATGTCAGCTAAAAAGCAGCTGGAGACAGAAACTCTTCCCCTGACATAGCTGGTCCTGGGAAGAGATCTTGTCTTAGGCTTCTGCTTTAGATTTGCTTCCAAATTTAGGGCCAGATATTTGTGGGTATAAGTGCCTAGAGATGTGATTTAGGGAGATATTCTGATTGCTTACATTCCTGAACTACCAGGAAAAGAGGGAAGAGCAAAGAAGAGAAAAGGTAAAAACTGCAGAGTGGAGAACAAAGCGAGAGAGAGGTAGGAATTTCACTTCTACAACCCTCTAAATTATTCACACGTGCCAGCTGGTAATTACTTATAATGAACATCTATAAAGCACTTTGATATGCTCAGATGAGCAGTACTATCGAAAGTATGTCCGCTGTTTAGATCTAAGGAATAAGATACTAGCAGAAAGGCAAGAACTACCCATGTAATTATCCTCTTATGATACTTTGGCTCACTGGTGCTGTACCTAGATGCGTTATTAGAGAACCAGATTAGTTTTTCAGGGTGTGGACTTCAGAGGCAATAATCTAATGATGATTCAGGTTAAGGAGTAATGTGGAGCACAGACAATTTCTGGCAGTCTTGCCGAACATGAAATTTGAGTCCTTTCTTTCCCAAAGGGGTGATGTCATCGTTATCCTCGAATCCCTCTGTCCCGCTGCACGATGCAGCTGTGCATCTCTTGTGCCCATCAAGCAATCTGTAACTGGCGTTTGCCTGTGGTCTCCCTGCGATGTGAGCCGTGGAATGTGCTTAATTAGACTTTTGATCTACCGATTTGTAACAGATCCCTTAGTGAAGCAATTTTCTACTGATCTTTGTCAGTAGAATCGTGAACTGGACTCTTGATTGTTTGATGCTTCCATTATATGAGGCATATCCCAATCCTCTGCATTTTTGGAGTGGGGCCCCACAGAAATTTACTATGCAATGGAGTTATATCACATTCATGGCCATGGCACATGCAATCTAAGTGACAGATTTCTTTCTGTTAGTGGTAACATTTCAGTATAGAGCTGCAGGTTGCATTGGAGCAGGTGACATTAAAACTGTTCATTCGTAATCTCTGTGAGCATCCACTTTTCCCTTCCCATCCCATATATTTAAAATTCTGAAGTAGCACCTTCCTCACCTCTGCAGGATGCTGTTGGCATCTGTTCAGGATCCACCAGCGAGTTCAGAAAAGTTGGCTGTGGCCCTGGTGAAGTAGAAGAATCTATTACAAGCTAAAATTTGATTAATGATTTGTGCTTTATCAGATTGATGGAAAATGTGTTAATGGAGGTTTAGCCAGATTAAGAGTAGTTTTATTCTCTATAATGTATAGCTGTTCCTCTTGCCCTTTTCTGGATTACAAATCAAAATCAAAGCAGAAATGCAGTGGCAGAATAGAGAAAGAAATAAAGGAGGAAAGGAAGGAAGAAAAAAAGGAAGGGAGGAAGGAAAAAAGGAAGGGAGGAAGAAAGAAGGAGACTTGCTTAAAATACAGCTCTTCCTATTATAGATATGTAAGTTAGGTCTTTTCACAGCACCAATTGAAAGCTGGTGACATTTGAGAGTTCAAGATAAGTGAAACACCAGTTGGAGGTTAGTATCAAGGAATGTTTTTTTAACAAGTGTTCCACAAAGGGTCAAAGGTAGCAAAAAAAAAAAGTCTTTCCTTCATACATGCTTATCACTTGAGAAGGAAATACACCTTTCATGGTTAGTGTGTCTTTATGTTTTATTCTGCAAATGACCTGTGTATTCATTGTGTCACAGCTTCAAAGTGGACTCTCTTCTCCAGTGAAGATCATAGTGGACCTTTTAAGTTTCCATCTTGGGGCAAAAGTGCTCCAAGAAATAAAAAAGTCTAAAAAAAAATAAAAATAGAGAATGTCAAAGAATGTTATAGGAGTGTAGTTTTCCTGTCATCAGAGATTGACTGATAAATCCCTCTGTTAGTTAAATATATGTTAAAAATAATTGATAATATAAAAAGTGACAAGAGATACAGTATATGTACGGCCACTTGAAAAAGGAGATGTGTGACCCATATCCACATGGAGGAAAGTCACAGTTTCTGTACATCTGTCAGTTTAAAAGATTGACAGATTGTGCGACCCATGGGATTAGTTCCATTGGACTCGCTGGGAGTGCTTACTTAGGTAAATAAAACATGTGGCAGCTGCGTGGCCTGACCCTAAGTGGGCCACATGTACTACGAAACATATAGATAAGTCACAGCAGGAGGGAAGTGTCATATGCTAAGAGACCTTATACCATCCAGCACTGCCAGCTGGAATTCATCCCAAAGGACCAACCAACTGCTAGGGTAGTGCTGGGCATCCACAAGGTCCTAGAGACCTGCTGGGATGTACCACCTGAGGGCTGGGTCCCTGAAACTGCGGTCACTGTTTGGCTGATGCAAATGATTGTGTTGATCTTGCTGGGGATACCATTTAATTAAACTGCTGGTGTGCTTAGTGTTGGGACATCTATGGTTGACAGGGGCATAGGAGCTGCTGTCTCTGTCCATTCCCAGCTAGCTCCATCTGGGATGCAGTAGGGCCCAATGATCAGGATCAATGCATGGAACAGGGGTTTTGTGCTGTGCAGTGCTCTGCTCCCTTCTCCTGCCTGACCTCCAACTTGTCCCCAAGTCTCTTTGTTCAGAGTCTGTACAATAGGGAGAAAAGCTCTTCTGTACCTTCTCAAGCTATTGTGATGGTGAATATGTTACTGATTGTAATGAACTCAGATACTGGAACAGTGGGAGCCGTATAACCATCTGAGATAAGTAACAAGAAGCATAGGAAAGGGCAGTGCACTAAAGCTTTCACTGGCAGAACTGCATCTTTCACATCCTGCTGAGCTTTACCTGCTGCTGATCACAATGAACAACTTGGGCCCTGAAGCAGGAGGATTGATATTCTTTGTATTTTATTTTTATCTAAGCTGGTGAAACGGGAAATGCTATCTTAGGTCTTCTTAGTAGTGTCTAATCCCTTTCTGGGCTCTGTCTGAGCTCTTTGTCCATGGAATACCATGTGGGAGTGAGTTCTACAGGTTAATTACATGCTAAACAGTGTTTCATTTTTGTTCATTTTCAATGGGTGGCCCTTAATTGCAAATTGCCCTCCAGGTCTTGTGTTATGGGAAAGAGGGAAGAGAAAGGGAACAAGTAATTGCCCTTTTAGACATTATCTGCAGCAGTCTCTCATACATCTGCTCGCTCTCTTTTACTTTCTACCCCTCATCATCCCAAAGCTTTTCATTTTCCTTCAAATGGATTACTTTCTTCCCCCATATAATAGTGCAATCTACTTTTGCTGCCCTCCGCTCCACTGAGTCTCTTTCTGCTTGGCCTTTTTAGTGACTGAACCTGAGCACATAATTCCAGCAGAGGATGAAACCTACTTTTACATAGAATGGCAGAATGTTATCTGTATTACTGTCTTGTCTCTTTTTCATATTCTTCTCTTTGGGTTGTGGGGTGGGTTTTTTTTTTGTTTGTTTGGTTGTTTTTTTTTGTTTGTTTGTTTGTTTGTTTTGTTTTTTTGGTGTTGCAGTCCTCAGGTGCTGCTGAAAAATGGGAGTGATCTCTCAGGAAAGGAGAGAGATGCAATGACAGTGAGCGTAGTGACATTCTGGGGCATGCTGGGAAAGTGGTACCTGGATCACCAGACGTCATCAGTCTTTGGAAGACACTTTTGGTAAACTTTCAGGTGACCACAAAGACACTGGAGCTCATTGGTGAGCTTTGTAGCAGGATGAAATGCCTGCAGAGCCTGAATCTGATCAGTTTAGGCAAAAGATGCAAAGCTCCAAAAATATGCTGATACTTTATGGATGTTGTTAAACATAGGAAAGAATTAAACTTAGAAATAAATCCTGACAAAGTTTCTGATGATAGGAGGGGATTGAATTTTGCTGTTTCCTTTTATGAAGAAAAACGAATGTGTCTAAGAAGGACTGTGTCAGACAGTGGCCCTTGGGAACTGGTGATCCATGGCAGCCCCATCCCTCCTGAAGGTCTCCCCAGCCTGGACTCCTAGCAGTCTGTATGCAGCCAGAGGTGGCATTTCATAAAGGGTTGCCAGGAAACTTGTGAAGTAGTACTATTTTTATGGATACATCTTTCAGTTTATGAGGTGAACAACCACGTAGATCTCATTCATCATGGTATGTGTGACTCAGCATTGCAGTTTGACTGCTCTACATCACTTCAGAAAGTCATGGATTGATGTGAATGCTGTAATCCTATCATGCAGTGTTATGTTACTGTATGAAAATGGTGACTCAAACACACTGACTCCATTATGTTTCAAAGCATTTTTTCCCTGGGAGAAAAATCTAGATTGGATTTTTTTGTTCTCCTGTCTGTCCTCTCTATCATAATTTATAAATAAGACAGCATCATTCCTCATGAATTCCTCTAAATCCTTACCAAAGTACATGATGAAAGTTTGTGAGGATGTATAAAGATGTATTCACGACTAGATCTTCTGCTGAAATATCTCAAGTCAATTTGTATCGTGTTTATAAGGCTCTGCTGTTCTATACCACTGGAATACCTTGCCTTTTGTTACTCAGACTATCCTAAACATCGGCACTGTTAGCTACTCTGCTTTTCTTTGTAGCACTTGGTAATAGTGTGGGATTCTCACCCTCCACAGTTTCTGAGATATATGAAAAACTTGAAGAAAATACATACTAAGCTGTGGTGGAGGGATTAGAGAAACAGAGGGAGGAGAGATGTGAGGAACTAAAGCTACGTAGTCTAGAAAAGAGAGAACTTGGGGGGATATGATCAAGGCTATAAACACTTTCCAGGGAACAATACAAATTGTTCAGGAAAGGGAAATATTTACTCTCTAAATGTAGTAGCACAAGCAGCAATGGCTTGGATGACTGAAGGAGAAGTTTGAGTTAGTTTGAAAAACTTTGCAGTAATGGGAATTGGGATGTTATCGCTATGAAGTTCGTATATGTACAATGTATTGTAACATGGTGGTGTTTGAGGTGTGGTGTCTGCTGGACAGTAGTGCTGACAATCTTGAACCCAGATGAATAAACTTTGGTTCCTATCTCAATTTAAACATGACTACCATACTTAATACATTTTAAAATTAACAACTTAATAAAGAGTTCAAATATCAGTTGCTGGGCCTACCTGTAGGAACACTTTCTCTGAAATCTTGGCTCCAGTGGAGCTCTATCAGTAGCTGGTAGGAAGCTGAAGAGCTGAGAAATGGCAAGATCATTTGATTTCTGAAGACAGAAGTTGATTTGTTCCTGTGATCAGAAGGCAAAAAGTTCCATTTCCCTAATGCTAATTCTGTAGGAGAACTTTTTCCATCAACTCATGATTTTTCAAGGCGTATTTGTTTGATTACATTGAGCAAAAGGTTTGCAATTACAGCCATAGCAAACCAGTTGGAGAAGTTGATGTGTTGACCTTTAAAACACAAAGAACTTTGACATAATCCCAGCTTTCCCTCATCAAGGCAGTCAGTCTGTGCTCATTTCTGAACCACATTTGACGTGTTAAGCAGAACTCTTGGCCAAAACATCCATCAGGAGCAGTTCAGAGAGTGATGTTTTACAGGAGCCAGGGCTCATTTCCGAACCATGTTTGACGTGTTATAAGCAGAACTCTTGGCCAAAACATCCATCAGGAGCAGTTCAGAGAGTGATGTTTTACAGGAGCCAGGCAGGCATTAGAGCATGACCTCCAAAGAGTAACACTCCACTCCGGGGAAGACATGGGGTCACCTTCAGCAGAAATGCAGTGCTGTGAAACAAAACATAAATCAATAAATGCGGCCAAGGTCTTGAAAATAAAAGTGAAAGGCAATGTAAACATATCCCAGTACAATCCCTGGGGGACCCAAAGGAGTGTAGGAGATTTCAGAAAGACTTGTGAGGTCACCCAGAAAGCAACAGCAGAGCTTGGAGATTCCTAAAATGGATCTTGGCATTGGCTGTCTTCTGAATTCTTTGGGTTTCCAGGGTCCTGAAATAGAGAATCCAGGGATAGTCCAGGGTGTGTAAATGGTCTGGGAGCCCCAGAGATCTGTCTCAGGGCTATAGTTTCATCTTTTAGTGCTCAGTATATACTTCCCAGCTATCTTAGAATTGTCCTAGTGCCTGTCTAACCTCACAGGTCCCTTTCCTTACCTGCACCCCTTATGATCTGGATATGCAAAAAAGTTTCTGCCAAGTGAACAGCACAGTGGAATTTCAGCATTAGTGTGTCAAAGTACTGCCCATGTGCATCCTCTTAACCTTGATGAACGTAAGTAGCTTTGTTCCCACCTACTCTTGTAAGGACAGAAAAAACAAAGACTAGTAATAAGCTTCTGTGAAGGAAGTGAGATCAGATTAATTTTGTGGGATAAGAGGTTGTTGGGAGCTTACTTTGAGAATCCTGTTGATATTATTCAATGTAACAGGGCTGAGAATTCAGGGAGCACCTTGAAAATATCACACCTCAAGGCAGCCTGGAGGCAGTAAGTTTTCCACTCAGTAACATGCTATAAAGGCTATTTCCAGATGAAAATGACTGAACCTATTTTTTCTACTTCCCATCTGGTCTTTCAGGAAACATTGTTGAGTACAGAGTATAGACTGCCTAATGCATCTCTTTGTTTCCCCATGGCAAAGGAATACATTCACCCTTACTTCATGTTAAAAATCTCCATTCCTTTAAACTCTCCATGGAGATAGTATCCCAATTCTAAACTCCCACATTGTTCCCACAACTTAGAACCTTTCAATCAGGCTGGTGGGTTTTTTTGTTGTTTACGGTGTGTTGTTTCTTTTTAATCTCCCTTGATATGGGTTACTTGACAGGCAAGCCTCCACCTAGATCATTAGTGGCAAAATAAATTAACAATAAATGAATAATGCATTTATACATATTAAGAGCAATATTTGGAAGTTGCAGCTGGCTTCCAGAATTTATAAAAAAAACCACCCAAAAACAAAAGGCAGAGAGAGCAAGCCAGTCCATTGAAGCATCACATTAATTCAAGGTTGTATTTATTCACTCTCAAATTTAAGTAAGTTCGCAGTGTTGCTCAGTATGTCTCCAATGAGTTTAAAAGCATGTAAGTTTTGCAAACAGCTCAGATCCTGTGTGTTTGTAATAAGCTGCATCTCTACTTGCTGAAATAACACGTGAGAGACAGAAAGAGCACATGTAACCACTCTCTACGGCTCTCACATCTGAAATAGGGAACAGTCTTCTGACTGCAAACACACTTTTGGAGGGTAGAGTGAATGTGTATGGAGTCAAAGAAGGTGAAAATCCACCTTCCCTGTTCCTTCTTCTACCTTATACTTTTCTAACGTCTTCTGTCTTGTGCCTTAAACAAAGACCCAGCACTTGAGAAGGGTGTTGCAGACCATGAGATCTGCAATTATGCATTTTCCTTCCCAAAGTTGTCAGAGCTCTTTTGCTGTTCAATGCACAACTTCTTCAATGAGCTGGTATTTCCAGAAACCTTGTCACCAGAAACACTGAACGCTATCCTGGATAGCTCAGTGGGAATTGGGCTGCGGTTTGAAGGATGGAACTCATGGCTTAATAGGATGTTTCTTTGCAGAGCTTCAGTGGTGCTACAATTAATTAAGCTTTTCTTCTTCAGAGCTCTCCAGGGGAAGAGTCTACTGGGCTAAGAGAAGCTTTCACTCATTCTCACCCTGTTTCTTCACATTCCTTCTTCCTAGCAGGACAATTTTCATATCCTCGTTTTGAACCCTCCTTGTTTGTAAAAGAGCCACTTAGTGGTAACATCGTTAATTACAACACCTGCAGGGTTCACTGGGATTTTAGCTTAAATGGTATCCAACAGTAGGAAAAGATTACATGCTGAAAAATCAGTTCTGAAAATGAAGTAATCCTCAATTTTTTCCACTTCTGGCAAATTTAATTTTGGTTTGGCATAAATGAAGCGTTCCCTTCCCATCATGCTTTGCATTTAATTTCCTGATCAGTTCTATATGCTACACACACTTGATGCAATATTGGCTTTTTAGACCTCTTCTCACCCTCTCTGTCATCACCTGAATTCTCTTTATCATTCTCCTTGCTCTCATTCCAGCCTGGCCTGACACTTTGAGCAGCTTAGCGGTAGCCCCAGTCTAACCCTTCCCTTTATAAGTCTCTTTAGAGATACGATAGAGAGGAGTCAGCTAAGGGGAAAACCTAGGCTGACAAAAAAGATGGTGGCTGCCTTTGCTGGCCTCTTGAGCTTAATCATGATGGCTTAATCTTGAAGGGATAGCAGGAAAGAAAGGAGTTGGGTGAAAGTTTTGAAGATGAAGAGCCATGGCACAAAGACCTGGCTGAGCTGTGGAGTTATCTCCAAAAACTTGGATAAAGATACTACCTTTGATCAAAATCAGGTTTTTTTGAATAGAATTAGATAACTTTTTCAGATTCCCTTTGCAATGCAGCATGTGCCATGACAGCATCTGCAGCAGCTGAGAAATCAGCAGAGAGTACGGATGCTGGTGGTGTCTAAACATTGCTGGAGGAGCTGCCAGTTGGCAAAGGGGTTACTCCCTTCTTTTGGGTACTAACTGCTTTGGGAACATCACAAGCAGTTTGTCACCGTTACAAAGATGAGACCAAAAGCACCTGTAGAAGAGGGGTGGGCAAGAGAAAAGGGTAAGAGGAGAAATACTATAAACACAAGAAATTAAAAGTGGAAGAAATGACTTTGAGTTTGATTTGAGTGTGGTCCAACGAGCCACTGACACTCAGGCTGTGAGCTTCTCTAATGTGTAGTGTTAACCACTGAGAGCTGAGGAATTAAGAAAAAAAAATATGTCTATACATTTTTACCTCTCTTTTATTGTCTAGAGTAGATTTTTCTTTTCCTGAGTTCAGTCATGGAAACACATGAATTTCTGTCCAGGATGGTCCTTTTCCAGTTTATGATAGCACTTTATTCCTACAGTCCCTTGTTGGCAACTCATCCGAGCACAGTCTGGAAAGAAGAGAATCTTGCCATCTCCATGATTAATGGTTTCCTCCATTGAATTGCAATTACAGGTTTTAATCAGTTCATTATTCCACCTGGTTTTTTGGGTCTTGACAGTTTTGCTGTGGAAACTAATTGAATTGGCTTCACCTCAAGGATTTCCCATAAAAGATCTTGTCGTGCCTTTGGGGATTGTGGGGGCTAATTGGCCAACTCAGATTTAATTTCCTCTTTTTCCAACCTGGAAAAAAAAAAAAAAAAAAAAAAGGTGGGGATGTTCTTATTTTCCAGTCCTTGCCAGACAGAGATTCCTGATTTCTATTTCACTTTCCAAGCTCTATTTCCTTTGAAGTGCAAGACGGGTGCACTGCTAAAAATTCATCTTCGGATAACAGTTGGGAACTCATTGTTTTAGTCAAAATTGTTGAAACACTTTTCTCTTCCTCAGAGGGTGGTTATTCCTTGGAGACTGCAACTGTTTCTTCCCTGACTATTTTTTCACTTCGTCTGGTCTAATGGGTCTTGTTTATAAAGAGAGGTCCTGCGACCAGCAAATTTTTTTTTGCAGCTTCTGTTATAAGTCGTCCTTCAATTTTGTTTTTCTGTGTGCTATGTTACTTGAATTCAGAGATGAACAAGCAGTAAATTCCCCAAAGACATATACTCTTAGAAAAGAATGCAAATTAGTGGATACTTAGTACCCTGTACAGCTGCCAAAAAGCTCACAATTGGACTCCATCATACAACACAGATGTGATCCAAAAGAAATCTCAGCATCAACTGGAGTCAGACTGAGTTGTTAACACAGTGTGAGAATGTGTGTAATCAGTAGCTACAACAACCCTCCCAGGTAGAACCAACCTGCTATGATTTCAGTCTCACAGAAGCACTGCCATCCACTTTTCTCTTCTCTTCTCTTCTCTTCTCTTCTCTTCTCTTCTCTTCTCTTCTCTTCTCTTCTCCTCTTCTCTTCTCTTCTCTTCTCTTCTTTATTTTACAGTAACTGTTTAGGTCATGTGAAAAAGATTTTCGGAAGCGTGCTCTGAGTGTCCATTCGTCTTGCTTTATTTTCTTGGGAGACTGTCTTATTGGGGTATATCTTATTCACATTATGAACTTTGACTGAAAAGGGTGAACAGCCATGGTAGAAGCCAAGAAATGGTATAAAAGAGCAGCTCCTAGTGATAACAATGACATACCAAGTGGGGTTTTTAGAGCCCTGAACCTTGGGCATTTGGACTCAAGAAAAACCGCTTATTTCTCATTATTCTATGGTTTTAATTTGTGTGCGTGTATTTTAAAGTTCAGTATCCAAGCTGGAAGCTGGAGCCAGTCCTTTTTCTTTCCTATATGCAGTGCTGGATTCCTCCTTGGCAGAGCTTTCAGGTTTCTTCTTTGTCCAAGGAAGAATAATTCAGCCTTTGGCTGGGATGCTTTGGGAGGGGGTAAAGTCAGATCATGGAAAGTTGAACATGTTTTCCTACCAGTTAGGTTTGGAGATGGAGATTTTTAAAGAAGCAAATGTATTAGGGAACCAAAGTCTATTATCTTAGGGTTATTCATTTTTTTAAAAACATTTTTTCTTTAATGAATCTAAGTGTTTCTGAATCTGCTTTTTCATCGCAGTAGGAGTTACCAGCCAATATAAGTATCAGAGAAGAGGGCACAGTGGCATCCTAAGTTCATTTTCTGTTGGTGCTTTGCTCCAATTAGAAGACTTTCTGCCTTGATGGGAAAGCCATAGGCTATGAGGCCAATACAGAAATGGGTCAGAAGCATACTATCCACCTCAGATAGAGGTTCCTTTTATTAAATGATAAAACCATAAGTTTCCATTTCACAGCAAGAGTTTAAGGCTTCAGTCAGAAGTGAAAAGGTGCATCATGCTGGAAAGCTGATTAAAAATATATGCTGCATATTAACAGAGCACAAATGGAATAATTTATTTCTTAATTCTTTCAGTTCTCAAGGTACATCAAAGGTACTTGGTTTTTAAACGATGAAGGAACATCTCCTTTTAGTCAAGGTGATTAGTAATATTAGTATCAATAATATCAATTAGTATCAGATCCTTTTGGTATCGTTAACAGGGAATAGCATTCATCTGGCAACTCACAGTGCAGTATCCAGAAGGGAGCTTATTAAAATATGACTCCCTTCCTCTTCCCCCACAACCTTTTGGCTTAATTACCTCATTAATAATAATGCAGGATCCAAGAAGTAACTTCCTCCCGGGTGCTTCCAAGTTATGCTGTGGAATTACAGACACCAGCAAGACTGAGAGATATTTCTGTGCTCTGACCTCACGTGGGAAGAGGGGATGTAAAGCTGGAGAGCCATAGGAAGGCAGCAGAGCCCAGGAAGTGTAGTATGGCTTGTGATTGCAACCACATTTGAACACATTTTGCAAGCAAAGATAGTGCTTTGTGAGCTTAAGAGAAAGAAACAATAACAGTTCTTCTAATGTGCAAAAATAAAGATCTGTTGTTTAAGGAGCACACAACTGTATCTACCACCTCCTGATGCTTTTGACAGGAATCACAGAAGGAGCAGATTGGATCAGCAAAACTTCACTCAGCCCTGACAGTTTGATTGCACTGCTGTGGAGGATATGACAGATGTTGGAACAGCACGAGCAACTTAAACAAAATGCATCAAGCACAAAGCTGGGGCTCAACCTTTTCCTCCACTTACAATGATTTACGGTCTCTGAGGGGTCAGAATATAGGGGTGACGGTTTTACATGTACAGGGAGGAAAGGGAAGACTGAGACAAGTGGGAAAAAATTGCCTCCAAATGATGAAGTGCCCAGCAATATCAAGCAAGTGTGTGGAACTGGAAACATGCTGTTTGCTTTTCATGAAATTATTCAGAAATGAATCATAGCTAGGGCACAGGAGGCTTTGGAGATTCATTGAGTAAGCAGAGAACAGATAAACAGGCTTTACAGTATGTGCATATGTAAAAATAAGAAGCAAAATGTTCAAAGGAGACAGAGGGCTGATGTCTGGCAGCTCATTCCTTCCTCAGATATTTACCTACCTGTGGCATTGTTTTCAAATTTGCTGAGCGCTCCTTGCTGATTTTACGTACTGTGCTCAGGATTTCTGAGACGCGAGACAAACGGGAAGGGAAGTATTCAAGTCACGTACCAGAGGATCTGATACACACGGTAGGCAAGAGCGGTGCTGATGCTTAGGTGACAGCGTTTCAGAACCAGTGCCCAGCATGCCACTGCCAGATGATGAATTTAGCCTATACGTTCAGTGAGCTCTTGCAAGCCACACCAGACTGCTTTCCGCATCGTGAGCTGTTGATCTACCTCCTATGCTTCATGGAAATCTCTTCTACTCTCTGTTGTGGGTACACATGTGAGGTCAGCAGTCATATTTCATGTTCACCATTTGTTGTATGTCATTACAGCAGTGTTTATTTTAATGTGGGTAAAACGTAATCAGAAGCTCACAAAGCGAAGTAGGTGGTAGCATCAGATAGAGATAAAGAGTATGTGGGCTGTGGATGTGTTAACTTCTTCCACATCCTTACCCAACGCACCTCTTCCTATTCAGGTTTCACAGGGCACAAAATGACCAAGTGGGGGAAGAGGGTCTTCACCAACAAGCTGGCTAGACATATAAGGAAAGCTTTAAACCAGGTTTAGCATGGAAATGGGCTGAAGTTTTGTGTAAAAGAGAAGAGCCAGGATATTAGGAACCAATAATAGGCTGCTACAATCTTAATTTTCAAATATGAATGTTTTCCCAAAGGTTTTACACCCCCACATTCTAATGCTCTGTCTTTTCTACCAGTAGTAGGAAAGATTCCTTGTTCCACTGCCCTTTCCTTTCTCAGATCCATCCTACACATGTATTTCCTGTGGATGCCTCTAAGATAGGAATCAAACTAGAGAATAAGGTTTTTATAATAACATAAGCTCCTGCAATATTTTTCTTTCTCTTTCAAATGCATCCCAAGCAGGTGGCAGCTTTCTGGTTTCACTTATTTACAAAATGAACTCAAAAATCCGGCCCACGCCTTCCACTTAAACTTTTTTGATCCCAGGTCTCCTCCTCAAGGACTATTCAACCTGAACTCTGGATCATCTCCTTATATCCAGATGGGACAACAATATCCTGGAAGACTGAGCCAGCAAACCACACATCATGTTTCTTAGCAAGACTATAATTTGTTGAGAGGCTGAGATTTTCAGGATAACATTGTATTGACACTTAATACATTATCATACTGGTTTTGTATTCCAGCCCACTCCCATGCAACCTCTTTGGAGGTAGGATTGCTCTCACTTTGCACCATGTGTAATGCAAAACACATTCGTTGTCTTTGCAGAGGAAAGCAAGCAAATATTTAAGCAAAACACTTTTTTTTTTTTTTCTGCTTATCTTTTGCATGCTCTAGACCTTCCCTAGTTCAATGACATAAATCCAAAATTCAGGACGTGGGATATTCAGGTAGAATATCAGGCTGATTTTTTACAGGAATATATGGGTTTAATAGTTTAGGCTCATCTCTTTCTGCACTGACCATTTTAATACCCTCCGTCTATCTTTGTTCAAACACCTCATTGGGGTGTCCCTTCTCAGCAGCATGATGCTTTGCAAGATGTAGCCCTTTGTACGTAAAATTTGGGTGTCTGCACAGAGCTGCTTGCATACCCTCTTCTGTATTTCATTAAAAGATGAAGGCACTGTTAAAAGATGTTTAATGGATTAACTCTCTTTTCCCATGGCTACAACGTATCTATTATCTCCCTCCATTGATTTGAAGGGTAACCACAAAATTTAGTTTAGACTGGATATGCCTAATTCTTGGTGGCTAAACTACCTGAGACTAATTCCATTCTTTCTTACAATGGTTTAGTACTTCATTTTGTACATGTCTCCTGGGATGGCAAGCCACAGTAGTTAGCAAATTGAAGGCCAAGAAGTGGAGATAGCAATAGGGGGGGGGGGAAAAAGAGCTCAGCTAAATTTTCATAACCTTTATTCCCCTAGGAGGATCTAATTTTGATTTGAATCTGGAGTCTGGGGAGGGGACAGGTGTTTGGGGCTTCTTTTTTTTTTTTCCTTACGAAAGATTTTGCACATCCCTAGAAATCTCATATAAATTAGAAATATTGTAAATTTTCTGCTGTGGCTGCTTTCTTGGCTAGATATGACTGGAGTAACAAGCAGCATAACAAGTACATAATGACATATGGAAACAGCAGTACACACATATACTCTGTGCAAGAGAATCCAAATCACAATCCTGGGCATTCATTGACTCAGCTAGGTTTGGCAAGCGTAAGAGGGATTTATAAAAATAAGGTTGTGCCTTTCAATGCTTTTCAGCCGATTTTATGCTAAAAGAAACCTGAGGATCAGAGCAATGAGACACGCAAGGCTAAAATCTCTGAAATCCCTGCAGGCCTTATTATGTGTATAAGGAGACAGACAGCACGTATTTCAGGGATGGGGAAGCTATTGCACTTGATTTAAGGGTAATTAAAGTGTGTGAGTGACAGCAGAGATGACATGTGATGCGTCAGACACCTTTTCTCCATTTTGCTTCCTGCTTGGCAAACTCATCTGCATTCTGAATGAAGGATAATGTCTCATAGCCGCCTGCCTCTACCCTCCTAGGCTTTCTGTTCTGCTTTCCCTATTCCTCTTCACAGCTTTCTTTTACTTTGAGATTTCAAAGAGAATATTGGGGTTTCACTAGTAACTAGATCCTTATTCCTTCCATGGCTAAGTCAACAACAAAATGTTTATTCCTATTAATAGTTCTTGATCATGGTCTAGAGTGGAAAAATAACCAGCCTAGCGTGCACCTGAGAAGAAAATATTGCCTATGCTGGAACAATATTGTTAGCTGCTGTTTACCACTTTAGTGCAAATGAATGCAGAGGGGAAGGGATGCTGAACTCACTGGTATCTGAAATCTGCCCATGGCTCATTTTGATTCCAATAAGTCAACCAAAGCCAATGTCAGAGTGAGGATTCATTGTGAATGTTCAGTTCTGGAAGTGAGTCTGCAGTTGTGCACACAGTAGTTGCAATGCACAGCCTGGATCTGATGGATGACTTAGGTGTGACATAAGGTATAGGACAACACAGGAAGGGCTTCTCTTACATGAACACAAGCAGTTCCGTCCACACTGCTGGACACTGGGTCCCAAGTATTCAGAAGACTCTTTTCTAAGCTTAATTTCTAAAAGATCTCTCTTGGGTATCTTTTAAGGGGGTTGAAGGCCATCCTATTGCAAATAGATGTATTTACATTAAAGTAGAAGGAGAATGCACACAGAGTCAATAATCGTTCACATTATTCCATCTGCCTAATAGCAGAACAAAATTACTGGCAGACTTGAGTTCACTGCAAGTGAAAACAAAAAGCCTAAGGCACTCACAGAGCCATTAAAGAGAAGGGAAGGTTTTGTTTTTTGACCTGTGACGGTCATTTGCCTCTTTTGACTGCACCTCTAAGTTGAGCTAAATCAAACTGAAGATAATCATGGATTCAATGGTATGTCTCTGTGGGTAGCAGGGTGCCCAAGGGAGAGAGGACAGCAGTTCATGTACCTTAAAAAGAAGGCATTTCTTTCACTGGTTCCTGATTAAAAAGGATGTGAGCCACAGAGCTATGTGGGGGAACAGTGGGTGATGACAGCCTTCGGGGGTTTTCACCCTTTTGGTTTAGAAAGTAAAGGATTCAAGTTGTGGAAGGGATATCGTTTAGATCAGATTGTTTATGAGAGAACAATGTTGCTGAACTAACAGGTAAATAAACAGTGATTCTGGAGTTTGAGACTGCAGGGAAAGTAACGTCCAATCCTTCCTCCGATAAATGTCACTCCTGGAGTATTGCTTTTGTCTCCTATTTCTGGAAGTAGAACTGAGGTTTATAGGTTAAAGAAAGGTTTTGGAAGGAAATGGAGTGTCACAGAATTGGGATCTATATTCTTTGACATGACAGATCACAATAGATCAGGCTGACTACTGTCACATTAGAAAATGAAGCTTAAGGTGGCTGTTCTGTTCTTTTTCACTAATAGCTGGCACAAGGACCTTCCTGATACTGGTTATTCTGGGAGAAAATAGAAATGTCTGAAGGAGAATAGGGAGGGAGTGGGTGAATATAGCTTATAACACAGCAGTCATGATTAAATTGCCAATAACCAAATACTTTTGGATAATAAAGATTTTTTTTTTTAATTATTATATTACAATGTGGCCATATGCACTTCTGGGCATCCCACGTGTCTACATACGGATTCTCTCCTTTGCTGTGTATCTTTTGAAGCAACACATCTAGCATTCACTCTCTCCTCCATCAGATGTCCTTGTCCCTTCCGGCAGTGATTTCCCATGATAAAGTCTTCATGGCCCACATCTCTCAAGTAACAGAAATGTAGCGAGGGTCTTGTTTGAGGTATTTAACAGAGGGCTCAATACTTTTGGTGGAAGGAGAGGTGCTCATACGATGCTGTAATGACTAGCTGTCAGGGAGATGCATGGTGTCCTTTCAGCAACGGAACACAAACAGATGAGGGTGATGGTGGTATTTCTCCAGTCCCTTAATTAGAGCTGTGTGATAGCAGAGGCACAAATAGAGATGTTTCCCATCATCCATGGTGAGGAGGGAGGTAGGGCAGAGAAGCTGGCTTGCTTTTGTTAGCCCCAGGCATCCTTTGCACTGTGATATGTGTTTACCTCCTCATTTTTATCACTCTCCCTTTAGCTGTTTATTTATTCTTTTGTTTCTCCCTGCATTCCTTTCCCTTCTTTACCACCTTCAGATTCCTAACAGGAATGTAGTTGCAATTTTAAGTAACTGGAACTTACTGTTTTTCCATAATGGACTTCCCTAATCCAATTGTTCAGAACTGCAGTAAACTTTAAAGATCACCTGTAGGGTTGTAATGTATAGGTAGCTCAGTGCTGCAAATAAAGGAAACTGAGACACAGTTAAAGTTAGTGAATATTCCTAAGAAGCTGAAAAAAGAGCTCAAGAATTGTATTCTCAGCTCTGGACACTCACTTGTAGGTACTGTGTAGGTAAGTGAGCTCCTTTGCTCCGGGTCATGTACAACAGTGCCCAAGCACAACCACGATGCAGTGAACAGAGATCTGGGGCTTTAGAAAATATTCCTGTATCAAAGGTACTCTACAAAGGCATGTATAGCTTTATTTCTAGCCCAAATGTGAAGAAATTTTTAAAAAGGGGAAATATGTACCTTTTCAAGTTCCTGTGAGAAGAGACACCCACTTCCCTTCATTTGCATCTGTGCCCCTCACAACCTTTTCCTCAGATCTAGTTTATCACAGCATCAGCTGCATCTCTCTCTCCCCACACACAGCTTGAAAACAGAAGCTCCTTTCAGCTGATTGCACCAGGGGAGCGTCGAGGGAGTCTCACAACGTCTTGCCCCTCATATCTCCTCTGGGAAGTCCAAGGAAATGTAAAGTCTCTTGTGCTAAATTCAGAGGTTTTGGCAGGTAGACAGCAACAACAGGAGGTGGAAACAGACAGCTGTGCAGAGGAGGAAATGGTGATATAAATACATGTTTAATTGCAGTTTAATTACAATTACTTACTAGGCAAAGTTTATTTAAATGCAGTGTAATTAGAGTGAGACCTTGATTTAATCACAGTCTTATCAGATACAGTTACTACTGTTTTCCTTCACATCCTCCACCTCCTCTTACATTCCCTCTCCTGAACTTGCCCAAGGAAATTAAAAGCCAAGACTTGAAGTAAGTGGAAGGTACCCATCTTGGAAAGTTTTCAGTTTCCTGAAAATTCAATTGTCAGGTGGCTACCAGCCCAGAATTTTCTCCCTGGAAATTGTGAAACCCCCACTCTGTCCTGGCAAGCCGTTATTCTTCCTCAGCAGCTGATGATAATGGATCCTCATTAGCTGGGAACGACTTATCATGAACATAATTCATCACTGATGGCAGACCTCATAACCCATCTGCTCACAATGAGTAAATTATATAGCCCAGTCAGATGAGATGGATTGTTCTTTCTGATCTACCTTTGGAGTGTCTCCACATCCTGTTCCAATCAGTACATTCTTTGTCTTTGCTCCATGATCTAGGTGAACATGAGGAGAGACATCTGGACAAAACCTCTTGAGCAGTTGACCCCCGTTCTCATAATTCACAATTTTCCCTCTTCTATTGTTGCGTCTTTCTATGGTCATTGCCATGAGTCTGGGCATGGCAGTAGCTTACTTGTTTAGGAGACAAACACTAACATCAGACATCTCCTGTGGACCTATTGATGTGTTCATTGCTTACTCCTGCACTCTAATTATCATAACATTCTTTCATGGATGTTGCATGTTTAAAACTCTATTAAGTAATCCCAGTCAGAATAGGAAAGGGGAGGATAGGTTATTCTTCTGCCTTCCCATCTGAGGACTGCCTGCTCTCACCATCTTCCTTAAGGATTAGTCATCACGTGGCTGCAAAGCCACTCCTGAGAGGACAGTTATTCCCATCCTTCACCATGAAGAAACTGAGGCACAGACCAGTTGGAGCTGGTAGTCTACATCGACATGGCAGACTGTGGTGGGATGGGAAATATGCACAGCAATTTGCCAAAAACACGTGGCAAACTGGTGGTCATGCTGGGATAAGAGTCTCTAAAAGGGCAGGGATTTATATATTCCTTTTTGGTCTACTACTTGAATCTCTCTTCCAATTACCTGTACATTGCTTCGAATTGAAACAAATTTGAGTATTTCTACTTGCCTCTGTGAAATACACATCACATCACATCCCTACATACTGATATTATTCCAAACATTTCATAGAGAAATCTAACAACTCTCTACAAAGACACAGAGGATACATTCTGAGGCGTACCAGGCATTTCGGTGCAGAGGAGTGGTGTCCAGTCCACCGCAGTGCCAGCCCTGGGCTGGCAACTCAAATTTCTATCACTGACTCAGCTGACATCCACCACTGGGGCCCAAATATTTTTACTTCCATTTGGAGATCTCCTGCCCCTGCTCTTAGACAGTTCTGGAGAACATCTCCAGGGGTTCTTGACTCTCTGTGTGAAATCTGTTTCCTCTCCAAAGTCCATAAACTGTCAGTAAGTTTGCTGACTTCAGTAAAAATATCATTTGCTCCTTCCATATGTCAATACTAGCTAATTCATGTTGCCTTACTTTGTATCTGTCTCAGTCTTTTTTTTTTCCAGCAGTTCTAAACAAGAGAAAGAGTTAAATCTATCCATAAAACTGTAAAGCTATTCATTAATTAATGCATATTTTATTCTGCCATTGAACCATACTGGCCCTGCCTGAAGGAAAATTATGAACTACTGTGGTCTTTGCTCAGGGAACCAAAAACAGAGACAGGGAAGCTTTTTCTTCCCTCCTGTTCTGTCATAGTTTGCTCTGCTTTTTTCTTTTTCTTTCTTCCCCCCCCAACTTCTTTCTTTCAGCTGCTCCTGACATTTTAACAAGCTCTGATCACTTCCAAGTGACCTGACCATCTTTTGTACTGTTCTTGTCACGATTCATCTGGATGAGAAAAAATTTGGAAGAAAAAAAGCAATAAGAGGTTTTAGTTTTTACTGTCCTTCCTCTCCTGGCCCTGAGAGCATGTCCCTCTCCATCTCATTCAGACTGGTACTCTTAGTGGGGACGACATCTGTCCCCATCCTAGGCTTTTTAAGAGCTGAGGATTATTGAGTCCTTTATACCCCTGTGAAGTGGGTAAATAGGCTGTGAAACTTATTTAACCTGTTGTGCTGCTCCTTGCGTTGCAGATCACTAAATCACCTGGAGCCAAATCAATTTTTCCCCTCCTGCTTTTATGTTTATTTGGTGCGGAGTTTTTAATAGGGAGGGACTTTCACTTGTCACCTGAGAATGCCAAGTGGGCAAAAGAAGGGAAGGGGCAAAGTTAGAGGAATGGATGCAAAGCATTGGGGGAGGGAGGAGAGGAAAGATGAGTGGAGAGAAAGGGGAATGGGTAAGGGGGAGGAGAACAGGGAGGCGATAATCACTGCAGCATCTTTGTTTGAAGTTGAGTTTCTCAGACAACGGCAGCTTAGTGCAGCTCCCTGCCCTCGCAGCAGTGAACAGTTCACACACAGCAGGGAACCAAACAAGCCTGGGAGAGTCTCTGACCCAAAGGTACTTATATCCTTCCAGAGTTCATTTCTCACATCTAGCCTTTCCGTCAAAGCAAATAAATTAACCGGTGATTTGTGAGCCCAATTTGGTAAAAAAAAAAAAAAAAAAAAAAAAGAAGGAAGCTATGGTTGTGGTCCAAAATCCATAATTGCATTCTGGTGCTGTGTGTGACTGGGAGAAAGGGATAGAGAGTCACTGCAGAGAGACAGATACCATCGACTAGCTAAAGAGATGGTGTAGAGAGGTACAGCAAGTGCTTCAGATAGATGACAAGCATTAAATGTGGTGGATATATAGCTAAAATTAAAAAGATGGATACTGTGAGTACACATGGGAAGATACCTTGGACAGACATACTGTGAATAGATGTTGCAGGAAGAGGGATGTTGTTAGATAGGCAGCCACTGTCTGGGAAAAATGGGAAAGGCAACAAGTAATACTGCATCTAGGCACATAGAGATTGATTCTGTTGATAAATAAATTCTATAAATAAATACTACAGAAAGATATTTCAGTAGCCTGCCATCTATGAATATTTGACACACGCATCTAAGAAACCGCATAGCATCTCATCCAAAATAAACATAACAAAGCAGCTACTAGATGTGTGTACGATCATACTGTTTAAACATTTAAGAGGTATTAGCAGCTGCAGCAAAACCAGCAATTTATCACCTGATTCAAAGCTTGTTTCACCCTGATGGACACGTCGTTCATGGCCTGGCAACAGCGTGACAGAAAAGATCAGGCCAGCAGGTAGACAATTAAGTGCTGCAGCAACATTGGACAAGTAAATGGGAAAATACAGTGTTTGGGTTTCAGAATTGGAAATAGGTCACAATCTGGGTATGAGCTTCTGACCTTGTATCCTGGCTTACTAATGGATGACATATTTCAAAATCATTTGCACCACTATGTAGTACTGACCCAAGCCTGCCATTACGGACTTGTCTGTCCCACGTTGCTGTGCTAACCCCACGGGCCACTGTAGGGAGCTCCACTCCCAGCTTTCTTCAGCTCCTTACTGACCACAACAAGCAGTCAAATGTCCCGTTACTGAGTGTCCTGGCAGCAACGCAGAACATCCTGTTCTCCTGTAATAGGCTTTGGGCAGGTGTTGACATCTACAAGGATGCCTAT
>NW_010143181.1:104033-139755 GCF_000699245.1 Pterocles gutturalis
TGAGGCTGTCAGGCTTACTTGTACAACTGGCAGATGCTGCCCCATTGAGAACCTTTCCAGGAAGGCAGATCCTGTTGTGGTTCCTGTGGTCAGCAGTCCTGAGGACTGCTTGTTATAGTTTTACCCTGGCTGGCAGCCAAACTCAACACCGCTCGCTCGCCCTTCCCCGTCCCGGGGATGGGGGACAGAATTAAAGGGGTAAAGGGAAAAGAGACTTGTGGCCTGAGATAAAGAACAATTTAATAACTAAACTACAATAATATTGGATATAATGATGATAATAGTAATATATACAAATATACAAATGAGTGAGTGATACAGTGATACTGCTCACCATGATCAAGGCTCAGCCAGTACCAGGCTAACGATCCCTGATCAAGGAGAGTTCCGAAACCACAATCCTGTAAAAGAGATAAGAGCCCGAGTGTCTGAGAAACTGAGGTGACCCTGAGAGAGGGGTGACCCGGAGGGAGGCAACCTGGAGCAAGAGAGAGCACTTCCAGACAGATACTCACCTGTATGCTGGGCATGATGGGCACGATACGGAATAGACAACTGGTTAATTTGGATCTCAATCCTAAACCTAAGATCAAATCCTAGGCTAGTAATTGGGACTGTGCTCCCTCCCAGCTTCTCCTGAACCTGCAGGCACTGGCACAGCAGAGAGGGTGAAAAGTCCGTGACTGTCCTGGCAGCAACTCTAACCATCAGTATGTGATCAGCCTTCTCAGCACAAATCCAAAACATGGCCTCACACTAGCTACTATGAAGAAAGTTAACTCTGTCCCAGCTGAAACCAGGACTGCTGCAGTCCAGGATGTCTGAGGGGTGAATGTACTTTCATACCTTTCATCTTTCCACCCTCACTGTGTCTGTCCTGTCTCACCTCAGGCCTCTCCTGAGCCATACAGATGGCCCATTTCCTTGTTGTGGTCTAGCCTGAGGTTTTCTGTATTCCCACTGAATGGACTTCTGTACCAGCTACTGTTTTGTTCACTTCCATAACCACCTTTCCACCCTGTGCTTTGGCAGGATCTCTCCTTTTGATGATTCCTCAGCCCCATGTCAGGGATGCTCATTTGGGGGCTGTTGGTCTCTAGTTAGCATGTGTTACCACACTGCCCTTGAAGCAAACAAGTTCCTTCTCGGGGCATTGGTAAGCATCCTCCAGGCTACTGCTAATGCTGCTTTTCCAGCACAGCCTGCCTGTGCTCCGAACCCTCTGAGAGTTTATGATGCACCTCAGTTTCAATCTGGCACGTGCCAGAGTTGGTTTACTTAGTTCAATTTCTCTGTGACCTGAACATCCCCAGTATGCAGGTCCATGGTGATGGAAACACAGTCACCTCAGCTCTTCTCCTACAGCACCTCCTCCCTGCTACAATTAATGCTTTAAAACAGACCTTACCACAAACTGTTTGATTTCACTTCTTGCTATCACAAGCATTATATTAGGTATATGTTTGATAAATCATTCAATTTAATGCACACTCATAAAGTCTCACAGAAAGAACTCCACACACTGTCTTTTAGCTTGCTATGGATGCTGCCTTCAGGGCCCAAATACTAGTTCATGGGGAGAAGAGGAGATTATATGTGTTTTTTTAATGGCTTCAAACACCAAATTAAATTTGAAATTAGCATTGAACTCTACCATCCATTTCCAGTAATGATGCTTAATGTTATTGTGAAAGAATCGAGTGCTTTACACGGTAGGTGTCAACTGAGTCTTGTTCAGGAAGTTATCCAAAGACTCTCGGGTCCAACATGCTGAGAAAGTGATTAAAACCCTGTCAGGTTAAGTGAGAATAGTATTTTTGGTTTTCTCCTCTGCCCTTCATTTCAGTCTTTACTAGCAGCCAGCTTCTATCTCCAAGGATGTATCTTGTAATAATAATGGCTTGTTATCAGTGGATATTTTCCAGTACAGCAGAGATATCTAAATTCAAAGTCTCCAGCAGGGGAAATTGATAGGTCTGAGTTTAAGGAGTGTTAGGTTAATCCATCTCAAAGGAGACCCTCTGTAAGAAGTGAAATGTTAGGTATTTCCTGACTATAGAGAGTAGCGTGGGAGAAGGGTATGCCAAGCTTCTGAGGGGGCAGAGCTTGAAAGCAGCAAAGGAATAGACAGCTCAGAAAATTTTCTTCTTCCTTGATTGTCTCTCCATGGACTTCTCTTACCTTGGAAATGTCTAGAACAAGCACAAGAAGGTGGAAGGAAACATTTCTCTGAAGCTAGAGCTATTGGTTTGTGGTTCCTGGATTTGCTCCTTTGTCATCACAAATTTTTGGACATATAATTTACCCATTTTGCTTAATGAATACACCTTCAGCAGCTTAGGTTAATATGACCCTAATTGCATGAATGTATTTAATTCTGGGCTTTTTGTTTTTTCTCCTAAACTCACAGGAGACGCAATAAATACATGTGTGTCACAGACAGGGAACCAGCAGCATCTCTGCTGTCTTTCATTGAGACCTGTTGCTAGGAGCATGGCAGAAAAAGACTGCCTAAGGGATACCCTGGATTGGTGTGTACAGCCTCTCTGACCTTGCTCTGCCATTTCCCAAGCCCCATGCTTTCCCAGAACTGCACAAGCAGGCATCACTTCTCCAGCAGTGCCTGGAATTTGCACCGTGCCTTGCCATAGTGCCCATCTGTGGAGTAAAGGTGTAAGGCTGGTGTGAAAAGCACCAAAGGCTCTCACTGCTGTTGTGATTATGGTCAAATGATTGTCATTGCACATCAGTCCTTACGAGAAAACTAAGAAATGCCCTATCAATAATTAGGGATCTAGGTCTTGTACCTTTGCCAAGTTTTGACACACGGCATATTTCTTATGTCTTATATTCCTTAAAATTGTTCCACTGGCTGTCCACTGAATTTGGAATTCTTTGCTTCCTGTTCTAAAAAATGACAAGATTTAAAGCAGTGGTGTTCCCTGCCTCAGAAATGGCTGCAAAATTAGTGGTGAACGATGCTGTTCAGGAGTTCAGCTGCTCAGCTGGGACACACCGGTACAGCTCTGTGCACATCAATAGACCTTTTCCTGATAAATCATCAGACTGCTTCACTTGCTCTGTGAAAGCAGTATGGGGTGTTGCAGGCTGCAAAGCTTGTATGTAAAGTAAATGCATTGTTATTTAAAAGTGATTCATATTGTTGGGAAGCCCAGAAAGGTAAGCTGATTGGTGGCTAAGCAATGGGGTATAATAGCCCTGAGAAAATTGCTGTGTAATAACAGCTCTGATTCCTTGCCGGATAAAACTGTATAATGTTGCTATCCTTCCTGTACCTTTCACATGTACAGCACTTCATATACACTAAATGTATTACTTTGTCATCTAGGCTGATATCTGCTCTGATATTCCTAGGCTTTACTAGTCTGCTTGTGAGAAGTATGAAGATTTCAAACAAAGTTTTAGGCTTACAGTAACATCTAAATTATAGATTTCTGAAATCGCCTTGATAGGATGCTTTTTGAGCTAAGCTGGGAACCCATCTTTCCTCAGAGATGCTTTTTTTCCCCTTGATACTGAATTGCCTGTATCATGCACCATTAAATCTTGACACAGTCTATCTGCAGGTTGGCTGTGCAGAAAAGGAGAAAGTCCAGCATAAGCCTGGCAAACTCAGGCTAAAGCCAGCAACAGTCTGACTTGGCTGCACCTCTTCTACCGTGCTATTAAATTCACCATTCTGAGAGTCTGGGTTCTTCAGCAGCATGCAGCGGGGTTTTTTGGGGTTTTGTTTTTTTTTTTGAGGGGTGTTGTGTTGCTGACACTAGAAATGTTGCCATGGGGGTACCAATGTAAAGCTGGTGCAGCAAAAAGGTCTGTAGAGAAAATGATGCCATCATGATTTGATGCAGAAGAAGGAACAATAAAAGAGATTTTATCACAGTGCACAGCAGTCAGGAACTCATGAATGTAACCTTCCCAAATCCATTCCCTCTCTAAAGTGTGCATTTATATTCTAGCGTTTGGATTTGTGCTGGTTGTACTGGCAAATATAATTTTTCTGGGCTTTTCCAGAGCCTTGGGGGACAATTCATGAGCCAGAACAACTCGTGATCTGGTCTTATCCTGGTGTTTCAGTTCCTGGAAGGCAGAACCCACCTGGAGAAGAGCAGCTGTCACTTTATTTTGGTGCAATAAGCAGCTTTCTGAAGCAAAGAGACAAAATGAGGAGCTAGGAAAACATAAATACAAAGGCAAATGCCAGGATTTACAAGATTTTGTGACTAATGTGGTTTTCAGGTCCAGTGGAACCAGCGTCCACAAGTCCTCAGCCTTTCTTTCCTTGGGCTGGGTGTTTGGCTTTTTCTGCTAGACAGGCTAGGTGGACAGCTTAAAATCAGAGGCCAGAGTGGGTACAGAAAATCTAGCAGTTGACAACAGTTTATTTCCAATTTGAATAATCTCCCCTTCACTTTTATGCCTTCAGTTGTTTTCAGTGCTGCAAGAATTACAACATTTCTCTTTGAAATATGACCTGGCAGCTAATCTGTGGTATTACTGAGCACTTCTCTCTCCTCCTGGTGTCAGCAGGAGCCCTACATCCCCATCATTCCTCTAGCTAAACTCTGCATTCCTGTCTGGCAGAATCGTGAACACTCACTTTTTTCGCTAATGGACCTGGAAACTTGCTATTTTCTTTACTGAAGTCTTGCTTTGCTGAGAGGAGGTTTTGGACCAAGCTCACCGAGGTTATTAAGCACCTATTACTGCTTTCAGTAGAGAGAAAGGCACTTACATAGAAGAGGCAATTAGATAGCTTCACACCATCATTCAGCAACAGATGGATGGTGGAGGGCTTCAGACACACGCTGACTCTGCCACCAACCCATAACCTTGCCATACAGGTAGAGGGATGGAGCCTGCTATGTGCATGTTAGTTGGGAATTGGGGCAAAGAGAGAAAAGCTGTTTGCCCAGTGACTGAGCCCAGTGAGAGCAGAACCTGTATCTTTCAAACACAAGTGTTTTAACCTCATGATTCAATTTTCCCTTGATGCACAGTCTGATATATCTTCAGTCACTTATTCTGCGCACAAAAACTGACCTTTTATCATTTTAGTTGTAAATCTGAGGGTGACATTAAGTGCTCAGGGTGGTTCTCTGTGAAGTGATTGTTTCACTGCTCTGCAAGCTGTGCTCTAATTTGTCCCATCCATCCAAATACTTGTCTTATTTTGATTAAATGAATACTTTTGTCAGTTTATGTTGCTTCAGCTTGCACTCAGAATATGCTTGCTTCTCTGATGTGTTAGTATTCTTTTAAGCATTTTAGGGGGAGTTTAGATATACATGTATAAATATTCACACACATTCACATACAGAAAAAGTCTGAAAATGTAATTGCAACTTTTAGGTAAAACACATAACATTTTGTCAGGCACTGAAAACTGTTTTTTAGAAAACATTCAGGAAATACTCTTGTTAACAGAGATTTCAAAAATTGTTCCCTGCTGGGAATTGATAGGTTCTACAAGTTACAAATGGATTCATTTGAAAACAGCATCTCACAGTTGTACAGGTGAAACATTATTAAATACCTACAACAGGAACACAGAAAAGTATTAGGAGATCAACAACAAACAGCAATGGCAACTTTTATATGTGCTTTACTATGTTCTTTTTGCAAGGCGATGCTGTCTCCCTAGATCAGAGCAAATGGTGGTTGTTTTTCCTCTTTTCTCTGTTTACTGGGAGTCAGATGTTCCTGGTTTGTAGGTCCTTCTGGCACAAATAATCTCTTTAAAACCTGTTTGAATTCTGAAGTAGGATGAAGGTGGTGTTTCATGTTTGTGTCGGCCCTCCATGCTTCTCATTTGTCTTGCATGCTAAACCACTAAAATTCATCCTTTCAGTTCCTGACAGACAAATTTTAGGAGGCAGGGAGAGCATAATGAAATATTTGCTGTTCTTCATGAAACATCTGGCAGGGCTTTGGCAAGATCAAGGAATCAGCAGGACTTGCTACTGTAGCTGAATTTGTTTTTGTTGTCCTTAATGGAGTCCAAAGCATATGCAAATCAGCTGCATAATGAGTGAGGTTAAGCAAGGTTTCGGATTTGGTTCCATATGGTGTTAAAAACATAATTGATCAGAATGTGTCACAATATATTGAACACGAGTGTTCAGATTTGTTTTATCTGAGTCTCATTATGTCTGGAGAAGATTTAGGAAGAGGGCAGAGTCTGAAGTTCTAACCTGGATCTATCATCGGTTATCTGTGATCCCACATACTTCATCAGATGTTTCTGCTATAAACCCTACTTCAATTTGCTTTAAAGGCAAGATAGATTTCTTTGACCTTGCCTTCTCTGCCTGTTATTCTTATGAGTACATACACGCATACAGAGTCTCTCCCTCTCTCTCTCTCTTTCCTAATTATGAGATTGACTAAACACACTTGTTCTCCACAGAAAAGGATGAGAAAAAAAAAAAATATGTACTAGTCTCAGAACTTTTTACAGTACTGGAAGTTTCTCTGGTCAGTTATGACGAACATCCCTAGAATGGGGTGTATAACTTTTACGGGGATTAGGATTTTGCAGATTTGTGTTGGATTCATGTGAAGAAATCTGTGATAGCATAGAGATGAATTTACTTTGAGACCCAGCCATGTTGACTGATGTCCATCAACTGGAACCTCTTAGGCTTCAGTGCTTTGCCACCATATTGGCCTTAAATTCACTGTTTTCATTATGCTTCAGAAACTGTTTTCTGTGACTCTTAAACTCAGATTTGCCTGAAGGCTTTCCTTAAGAGCAGAATCCAGTGGTAAACCAGCTGTTGAACTCCCATGTGATGCCATACCCTCTCCCCTCTCTGAACACTCCAGAACCAGAATCATTCTTCTTACCAGAGCTCAATGCTTTTAGTCCTGGTCATTTTTCACCCATTAGAAGACACATGATTGTGAAAGAAAAAAGTGCTGTGCAGAAAGGGTTCTAAAACAGTCATTCCTTGCTTTAAAAGGTACAAGAATGAGTCAGGTTCTTGTGGAATAAGAATATGTCTGTATTTCCCTATTGAGAATCCAGGATCTTTTGCCACACTGTCTTGCTTTTAGCTTCTAATTTACGCTCTCAAATAGCTGACAATAACCCTTCCTGTTTTAGAAAACTATTTCAACCTGTCTGCTGGCCATCCTGATATATATTAAGTCCTAACCAGATGGTCTAAGTCACCTTTCAGGTGACCTGCTGCTTTGTCAACACTCACCTGAAGACTAGAGTCAAAGAACTGCTTTGCCCTGGTCAGTAGCCATCGCTTTCCCTGAGGTTGGTTCCACTTGAATGAAATAGCGTCAAGATTCAGTAATCATCTATTGAAGCATCAAGGTTCAGTAATCACCTATTGTTATCTCTCAGCTAGATGTAGGGATATCTCCTGAGACCTCCTATGTCTTGTAATGAAAATTGTGCTCTGAATACAGAGCAAACCATGTAATTGTGTGGATGTGTAGGGATGTGGGTGTCTGAGTGTAGGTGTATACACATATATGTGTATCTATTATTTATCTATCTGTAAGGAAAGAGATAAGGGATGGTGATCTACTTTGTGTTCTTTTATAGACATATTTACATGTACAGACCCACATATACACATCTGTCATAGATTCTCTGAAACATCAGAGTGATTATCAGCTAAAAATAGATTTTCACGAAGAAAAGCTAGCAACCAAGAAGTTGCTTTATCCTCCGAGGGCTGTAGTGATTGGAATTTAGTCATCTACAACAGTTATTAGTTCAGTCAGGTAGTTAGATGTCTGTCTGTCATCTGGTGTGAAAGCAAATACTTGCATGCATGGTTCTCTGACCCAAAAAACCCCGCTGTATGTAAAACAGATATGTAACTAAAAGTCTAGACATGTCTGGGCCATCTTAAGACATTTTGCTTTCAAAATCCCAAATCCTTTAAGTTTCTCAGAGAGAACTAAGGTATATATAGATATGGGACTTGGGCTTTTGAAATTAAATATATAGAACAAATTACAAAACTTGGATGAAGTCAGTGGAATTATATGAAACAGCACCAAGGGAAACAAGAACCCAGGAGAACCTGCGTGCCTTTATATTATTTATTCTCAGCAGTACAAATTTTCAGCATCTAAGCCAAAATCTTTCCCTAAAAAAATTCCCTCCTACAGTGCCAATGTCTCAATTACTGGAAGCACCTAAAAGCAATTACAAGGATTCCAATAATCTTCCTGTATTACTGTGACTGGACTGCTAAGTATCATCAATAACATGATTATCACTTTGAGAAGAAATTGCTTGAGGTAGAAACACTACGAGAAAAGCTCCCAAACACTTTCAAAAATCATACTTTCAGCAACTCACATTATTCAGTGTCTTAATGAGTTCTGGTAGTCTTAGTAAATACCTTCCCATACAGGGAAATACTGCTCATATTTCTCAGGAAGCTTAAGCTGGAGAAAACCAAAATGTTATCTGGTTTGGAAGCATTTCTTTTGATTCTTAAACTTGGAGCAAAATCCAAACCACAGGCAGTGCTGCCTTGTGGATGGATATTCTCCCAGCTATTTGAGGTCACCCATCTTATATTTCCTGCGTTTATCTCCCATTTTTAGTGAATGTAGCAAAATCACAATGGATAAGATTTAAACCATTTACTGTTAGTTGTTTCATTGGAGCTGGCCATAAATTCGTGTTCAGCATATGACTGCAACATCTAGCCAAAGGCAGCAAAACAGAATGTCCTGGTCCCTTGGCTGGGACAGAGTTAACATTCTTCATAGTAGCTAGTAAGAGGCTATATTTTGGATTTGTGCTGAGAAGGTGGCTGGGGTGTCTCACAGATACTCATTAGATAAGAACATCTAATTTATTTCAACAACAAACACGGGTTGGGCTGCCTGCATGCTAGTCCAGAGCTGATGCTATGTGATATTTTTCCATTAAATAAACACCCACTTGTATTGTAATATGGATCTAATAAAAGGTAAGATCAGGACTATGCTTTCACAAGACAATCTAACCCAGGCTCAGTCTCCCAACAGTGCCTGAATATATCATGTGTCTTCTCAGAAAGGTCTTCAACCTGCTTAAAATTTGTGTTCTGAATATTGAGCACTGGTGTCCAGGAATTTGGCCTAAATCTCAGGAACATAGTGCTGTGCAGATATAGACAGCCAGCTCTCAAGTTGTCTTCAGGGATGTTGCCCAGGAGTTCTCTCCGAAGCCAATGCTAGATGCCAGTTTTAGGTGAATTAACTGTTCCTTGCTTGTGCAGGATGGCTGAGCTTGTTTGGTGGGACTGAAATTTAGCAGGTTGCATAGTATACTTATGGAGATATACCCAGAGTTTTCCATAGTTATGCTCATTCTTAGGTTCATCTTTAACTAAATTCTCACTATAGGTAAGTGGGAACTTTACTCAATACCCTGATTTATCTTTTCAGTGCAGATGAAGATGTGTCTAGCAGCTTCATCTTTCTTCACGTCTGCCTTTCCAAGCAGTAGATTTAGAGGGTTTTTAGTGTTTTGTCCAAGCCAGACCCAGCACTATGTGGAAGAGTGTATCATCACAAACCAAAGTGAATATAAAAGTCCACAAATCTCTCCTAAATTGCACACAGGATGGTTCTTTCATATGCTGAAATGTAAATGTATTAAAGAAAAAAAAAAAAAAAGAGGCAAAACCTAAGAATTGTTGAAGAATGAGAGAAGGAAAACTAGAGGAAAACTAGTTATCTTTGGGGTCTGCACCAACTGCCATAGCTCCATGTCATGGCTGGTTTTTATCTGTTCAAGTCAATGGGTTTTATTAATGCTTACAAGCCTACAGCTATAAGAATGCTAAACATACAATGTTAGCCCAGCACTGATATATAGATTAGCTCTCCATTAGGAAGAAATTAATGATTATTCATAAAACTGAATTCATAGCCTTTGGCTTCTCACCAGCTTTTCCCTCCTGCAAGTCTAAAGACCAGCTGATGTGACTCCTGTTGGTTAGCATTAGAAACATGCCTGCATTTGACCTGAGATATCTGTAATCTAGGAATGTCATGTCATTTCAGGCTCATACCCTTCAAACAGGAGAAAAATGCCTGCTTGTCCTCTGTACAAACTCATCTTTCACAGAAGGATTAAAGCTGTACCAAGGACATCATGTAATTCAATTCAATGCATTTTTCCATATTCATACAAAGCTTTTCAATTTCACAACCAGGTGCAATGAGAGGTGTGTACTCAACACCTCCCCTGCTCTTACAGCAGTCATCAGCTACCTTCTCACCAATAAGGAGAATGGAAACAGTCATTCCTGAGAAGACTAAGAGAGCTTCTGCTAGATACCAGTAAAATGCTGTCCAGGGCTAAATTGCTGCAAGCCTGAGTGAACATTAGGGGACAGTATTGGCCAGGAGTCAGCCTCCTTCTTGCTCTTCATTCTCTCCCTTTATTTACAAGTTGTCTTCCCTTCTCTCTACATGATAAAGCCCTGCTTGCTCCTTACTTATCTAACTGGTGCACCAGACATCCATTTTTAATCTGGCCAAATCAATTATAAATATTACAGCCTACAATTACCCTGGGAACTCCTGAAAAACTAATTAGTACGAGACTTAGCAATGAATTACACCTTTCTCTTGGCTATTTGCAGCAGGAAGGGAAAAAAAAAAACCACAAAACAAAACCAACCTACACTCAAGACCAAACATCTCTCAGCAAACAGAATTCAAGGCAGAGTTTAATTATGTTCATATTGTTCATGAAAGGATGGGCCATGGTGGGCTGAAAGCCAGGGCACCTGCCATTGCCTTGGGCTTAGTGCACATTTTCTCAGGAGATGTTGTAAGATGTGAAAGTCCTTGGCAAAGAGTCTTTGGAAAGGGAATTCTCATGGGAGCCTGCAAAGTTCATATCATTATTGTTTACTGTGTAGCAACAAAGGAGGCGAATGCAATAAATAGTTCTTTAAGCTGGAGCCATCTTCCATCAGTGCATAGCTGATTCCCTCATTGGCGAGGTCAGGGACTAAACAGAGCCTTGTCTGGCTTTTCTTAGGAAGGGGGAGAAGCCAGGCTGCTGTCTGGGGAGCTCCTGAATTGCAGAGATCAAATTGGAAAGTCATTACAAGGTGTGCATCGCACCTTGTAACAAGTGAATCAAGACATTAAGGGCAGACAAAGCCCTTCTTCGTTTGTATCTTGTTGCCGTGGTGTATTTCTTACAGGCGTAATTACCTAAAAGTGTCATAGTTGTTTCATTTATATCCTAAAATGCTACTTTATGAAGCTATTAAAGGCAGAATTGTACTCTGGGATAACTGCAAATGTGTCTGCTTAAGATTCATTTTAGATTCATTACAAGTCTTCAGAAGCAGTGTTCCTGTAAAATACTTTTAATAAAACATATGGATTCCTCAAAAGCAAAACTGTGCAAGACCACACACCCTTTTCAATTCGATGACATAGGTGGAATTTTAATGTCAAAAAAAAGAAAGGCAAGGCAATCCCAATTCACTGCAGAGAGGGCAGCATATCTTTAAAAGCTCCAGGACACTCAGCAGCATGTATATAACTGTTCATACAAGTGGTAAAACTCCCCTGGAAAAGAATAAGAGATTCCTGTTCTGTGCAAGTCATAACTGTGGTCAGGGAACTCACTGGGGTCTCCAGTCTCTGCTTGAGTGAGAAAAAGGTGCACTCTTCTCCCAGGTGAAAGCTGTAGTTGCTGACAACTTGGCCTGTTTAGGTTGGACATCAATCTTTCTTTCTATTTTCTCACAGGGAAATGTCTGATATCTTGAAAAATATCAAGAAAGCCATTTCCTGCCTTATTTAGTGTATGAATGTATCAGAGATGTGCTTGGCTCCTTATGCACAGCCATATCCCTGCACTGGGCAGCTTCCAAAGGATTGGGACACATCGCGATGGAGAGAAGGTTTAAGGAAAGGAGAAACTAGGGTTACAGACAGGGTCATTGTGCAGCTACTGGGATGTTGTGTTTCTCTGCAGAGAGAAGAGAAAGACATGTTTGCTTGTTTGTTGATACAGTCTTCACAGGGAGTCATTGATATGTCCATGACCAGCAGTGGTCCCCATGCTTCACTTTTTCCTCCTTTTTGTGTGAAGCATTTAACCACTTGCTTCTTAGCTTTGCTCTGGCAAGACTGCAGCAAATTTCACAATAGTGAGAGGAGCAATATGAAAAAAAAAAAAAAAGTAAATGTTCCATTTCCTTCTCTAACGTACTACAACTGCAAGGCCTGACAAGCGAAGGTCAAGCAACAACCCTGAACAATGGTCACAGACTCCCTAAAAGGGACACTTGTCAGTGCCTGTTCTTTCCATCAAAAAGAAAAATCACCACGTTCTATTCTGAGCCAGTCAGTAGAATATAGAGAGTGAGTGACCTGCCACACAAGTAAAATATGAGTGGAAGTGTATGCACAAGTGAAGGAAAATTATGTATGGAAGACAGACCATCCGTCATCTGCACTTTATCACCCACAACTATGGACTGTCTTTTCTTACGTGTGGTTCAACTGACTTGCAAGGTTCCAGCTGTGACCTAACACGTAGGCTGACTTAGAATGAGGGGTTTCCAAGAAGCACCTGAAATAAATGTTTTTCAGTTATACCAGAAGGTCCAGTTATGCTGACATGTAAGGAAGGACAGGGCATCCTTCTCCTTCTCCTCATGTTAAGTCAGCAGAAAAAACAGAATTATTTTACAGGGTACTAAAGCTTGCTTGCTTTCTAAAATCAGCCAAACAAACAAACACACCCACATACAAAAGCAAAACTAATTAAGATCAAGTCATATCTCAATAACTATGCAAATTAAAAATCAAAACAAAGAAATTCTATTTATCGCATCTTAAAGTTGCAAATTGCTCTTGTGGCTCCCATCAGCTGGAATAGATGAGGGCTACAGGGCTGTAGGTTTTGAATTAGTAAATCAACCAGCATGCATACAGGTTTTATTGTGATAGCTGGGGGACTTTGGGCTGTAGATATATTACTAGCCTTCCCTCCCCCTCTTCTGTACTGTGTTCACATTCAGTGGTGTTCATAGACTATATTTGTCTTGGAGTTCTCTAACATAATGTCATTGGTTTTCCTTTTTGTTTACCTTCTGTAAGACAACATCATTATTCTTTGGTAAATCTGTTTCATGTCCCCTGGGGTTTTTATCTTTTTTTTGTTTTTTGTTGGGTTGGTTTTTTTTTTTTTGGGGGGGGGGGGGGAATGCTTTTGCAGCTTTTAAATATCAGATTAAAAAATTAAATAAACAAACAGAAATTCCAAGAACATTCCCCTAACAAAAAAATGCACAAGTCTTTTTTGGGAAAAAAAAAAAGAAAGACACACCTTCTGCAATGGTATGCAATAGTGTAGATGTTGGCATATCTGCTCGTTACCGTCTGTCACCATTTGCATTTTCTCCTGAAGGAGCTGGTCACTGTGATGTGGAGAAGCAGCATGTAATTACTTTGGCAGCTTTGTTACTGGGACTCTAGCTGGCTCCCCATCATGCCGTGTGCTCTCATCATACCTCCCCTCTTTCAGAAGACCCTTGAACCTGCTGGTTTGAACCAGCCCATTTGTATTGTTATATATTTTAAATCCTCCCGCAGCAGAAAGCGAATTATTGGGATGGAAAATTCCACATGGTAGAGAGATGTAGCTGGTTTTGTAGAGTTTGGTAGTGTGACAAAGAGCCTTTCAACTTTTAAGTCGCCAGCATGATTACAGCCTGCACTGGCAGTGAAAGGAGGTTGGTACCATCTATTTGCTGTTTGGTAGCTCATGATGCGATTTGTGGTTGGTGGCATTGATCCAGTGGGTATCAGTCCAGACTGGAGAAACCACTACTAAAGACAGTGCTAATTGGCTTGCTCGTTCACTGTCACCACAAAGAAGCAAAGGACAGAACCAACTAGGAGGAAAGTCTTATTTCCTGACCTCTAATCATGGTCTAAGCACATCCTTACTTGTGGGGAACCTCTCCCTGCAATGTGTCTGCCCAAATATTGAATTGTCACCACCTGGGTGTTTTGTGTACTATGGGTGTAGGCAACATGACAACACCAATCTTGGAAGGGAGAGCATTTGATGTCCATTATAAAGGTTTTATGCATAAATACTTGCTTCATAAAGACTGTCCCTACACTCTGCAGTGTAAGGAAATGGCAGGGTTGTTTTTCATTCTCTGCTGAATTCCAGATTTCCCCTCCATAGTAAAGTGCTTTTGTGCTAGAAGTCATTTTCCCCTTTTTGTCATAAATCCAGTCCTAAAATCACCCAGAAGGTCCTGTTATTCGGTTTCCCAGCTTTAAGTAATAAGAGGAAGTTGTTTTTTTTTTTTAAATTGTTATCCTGCTAATGCAAATGTTTGACCTCCAGTTCCTAGGTTGCAAACTGAATTGTTTCACCTGTAAAATATCAGTGAGTTGGGTGGCAGCTATGCTCTATCCCAATCGCATTAGCAGCTCCTCCCAAACATACAAGTGCAATATTAAAAGTAGATATGCTTTGGTTTTTTGTTTTTTTTTTTAATTGCAAATCTGCAAAAGCAGAGGTTATAAATGAAAAATCTAGTTCCTCTGAGTTTATTCAGTTTTGAACATTATCATAGGTACTTGGTATCATGGTAATTCATGCTGTGTCTGCATATGAAAAAAAAAAATCCACTGGTCAGTAAAGACCACCACTTGTTGCTGTTTGTGCTGTGAGGATTGTCCTGGTTTGTTTGTTCTGTTTCATGTCACATACTCAATTTCAGTATGAGTTCTTCCTGACCTAGATTTCTGGGCAGACTGAAGTGAAGCCAGAAACTGTAAAAGTGCATAATTATTCTTTTATTTATTTTTAAGCTGTACAGCTCTATTAAGCTTTCAGAGAATCCTTTATATCCAGCCTTTGAACTAAACTAATCCAGAAACAGCAAGAGAAGTGGGTTGACACTGCTTGTTTCTGCTTGCAGAGTAGTCTGTATACAGTTAAGATGTGGAGTCTCAAAGCTAGGAAATTCTTATAATTTTTTTTTTTTTAAAGTGCAGAAGAAAGAAAGGATCGATACATCCAAGAGCAATACTTTACACCTTTGGTATGTTCTGAAACCTCAGATGCTGGCACTGCTGTGAAACAGCTGAGAGCTGGAAGATTACTCCGGTTACTGACATGTAAATGAGCAGACCACACATTAAAGCTGTGTATGCTCCATCTGCCAAGCCATTCATTCTTCCCAACTTGGGACAAATTAGAAACTCTGGCCCAGTGGCAGAAGATTATTATTCCTTTCCCAGTCCCCCAAAGCAATACATTCCCCTGCTTTGAGTCTGATTGAAAACATTGACCCGGAGGTGAAAAACACAGTATCTGTTCCCCTGATTCATCCAGGCTCTGACCCAGGCAGCACTGAAACCACAAGCTGCTTTCTGGTCTCACAAAATCACCAAGCTGCCCTCCTGGGCTAAGGGCCAAATAGGAACTAGGCAGCGAGGTAGCAGAAAGACCCTGTCCCCTAGAGCCATCTAAGGCTAGTGGTTACAATTCTGCCATAAATATTGCATTAGGCTAACGCAATACAATATGCATTGAAAGTGGACATGTAAAGAAAGCCTATCACCATTCTCTGAGTAAATAGCAGGAGTCTAAGGTGGTGTAACAACATAGCTGTGGCATCCGTTTAGAGTCTCTCCTCAGCCATTCAGACTTGCCTCTGAATTTGGCCCTTCCTTGGGAAGTCATGCTGTCAAAGCTTTTTCATGCTCCTTCCAAAACACAACCACTCCTGGTTTTAATACCTTCCTTGGAGCCAGTGTGCTCGACAACCCGAGAGTCTCCATTTTTTGTTTGCATGGCCTGTTGTTAGCTGTGCTCTGAGCTTGCACAGAACAGGAGGAGAAGATGCCAAAGCACTTCAACCACCTGGATTAATTAGGTTTTACACTAAATGTGGAGTTACAGCGAGGTGGATGATGATTAAACCAGCAACCTGCTGGAAACTGAATACTTCCTCCTTTGCTTTATTTCAGCGTCTATAACGTTGTAAGTGCCTCAAGGCAAGAATGGTGTTGTCTGTATACAAAGCACTCTGTTTCTGTATAAGCAATAGCAATAATGGTGATAACAATAATCGCTTCTCCTGTGAGGCAGGGAAGTATCACTCTTCATTTTACAGGTGGTGAAACAGACACAAAGACATACGAGATCTTGCCTAGTGCCATCTCATGCCTTATTAGCAGAGCCAGGACTGAACCCAGGAAACACATTTCCCTGTTACTTGCTTTTACCCCCAGAGAACACACCCTCCTTTGATGACGACCAGTCTCTCTTCTGATTTTTCTGCAGACGTTGCAGCAACAGCAACCTGGAAACTGACGATGAACCTCCTTGTGCAGAAGAAATCGATTATCACACTGACAGTTGCTCTGATAGTGAAGGGGACTTCTCAGAGCTGGACCAAGAGATCCAGGAGTGTGTCTCCTGGGTGGAAGGAGACACAGAAGATGAGGGAGTGACTACGGGACAGACATGCAGCTCCAAGGCTCTCAGGGGGCTCTACATTTCCAGCCAACCAGCTTCCAACAGTACGGCTCTTCCTCTGCGTTCGACAGCACTCGGGGTGTACAGTGGGTTCGAGAGCAGCCCTGCGTGAACAAGACACTGACTTGCAGAGCAGTGAGCAAATGGCTTACTGCTCAGGTTTGCCTGTTTGCCAGCTTCAGCATCCTTCCCAGATGTGTTGCTCCGGTTCTGAATAGAAAGTTGACTGTATGTTTGTGTCATTTGTATACATGTATACGTTGCGAATGACTCCTTATGCTTTGTACACACGGCAGAGTGAGGGGACACTGGCCCAGGTGGTACCATGTGAGAATAACATCCATTCCTGAACATAATCCTCAGTTTCATGGCTGCCTCTGGTATGTGGTTTCATACAGATTGACCTGAGGAATGGTCTTCTGAGACCGAGGAACCAGAGACGATTCTCTTTTCCCTACTTTAGGCTCTTATTATGGGAAGCAGCCTTTGCCTGGAAGAGTGACAGCTATGGATGCCTTGGGCCAGAGCTCTCCCATTTTTTTACAGTGTGTTCAACAGGTTGGGTCAGGCTGTGCTCGGTCATTATCTCGGCAACAGTGTGGGAAATCCAATGTGCCATAGGCAGGAAAGCACCAGCAACAATACAGAGCGGTCCTCTGGAAACCTGAGCTAAATTCACCTCTTTGCTGCACTGGAATGAACGACTCCAGTGTGATCTCAGCTGAGTCACTTCATGCGTGAACTGATGGGCCCGAGTGTAGAATTTGTTTCACAGATGCTGTGAAATTATATTTTCTCTGTGAGACATCCTTCCAGCTAAGAGAGTACAGACACAACAGCTCATCCTGGGGAACTGGAGCCACTATTTAAAGCCAGATTTTGTGCATTTTAAGGAGAAAAAAGCATTCCCTTGAGGTAGCCAGCAGTCCCCAATATTCTGTCAACAGATTAATGATGGTGGCAAGATCCAAGAGTGAATTTAGCCCAAGCATCAGTCCTGTGACTGATTATTCTTTTTCAGCTTTACTATGATACCACTAAGGAAACCTAGTTCATGGAACAGGACCCCATTGTGGCAGACAGTAATACAGTAGAAGACATTACTGGTGGGTTATATACAGGATAAGTTCTACCAGTGACTCCCATAACAGAGTCAGAACAGCTTCTTCTTTGATCCCCAAATGGAAAAAAATTAGATTTCTCCTGAAATTTCCTGCAAACACAGATCCCGATTCCTGAGAATCCAACACAGATTGAGAATCCACACATGTGTCCAACATCCCTAAAGCATGAAGCCCACATCACTGTATCTCACACCTCATATTGCCTGAAGTTCTCATTTGTCTTAGACTCTGCTGCTGCAAATGGGGAATTGCCCTGAACCCAAGAGGAACTAATTGCACTATGCAAGAGGCTCTCAACTCTGTCACTACTCTATGAAGCTCAAGGGGAAGGACAAATGTATAGAGTGTTGTAGCATTACAGCCTATAAGGCCTCCATTACCAGTGATTATTATTACTAATATTGATGTGTGCCTAAAAACACCTCTCATCTTGATGCTGTTTGTGGAGAGAATTCCTGGTGCAGAATGAGGTTTTCTCTGATGCATTTCTGAACACCTTTCCCCATACTACCTAGATATATTTTCCAGCAGGAGCTTGCTCTTTGGAGAAATAGTTTCTTCCTGACCTGCTGGGTTTTCAGTATCCAGGAGTTTTAAAGTCCCCACCAGCACATAACTGTTCCCTGTGTCTCTAGTTCTCTCTTTATGATGCTGCTCAAAAGACAGGCAGCTTGGATCCTTAGAAGCTGAGCTTCTTAGACCGAACTAATTCATTAGGTATGGTGTATGTTCTCTGTACAGATGTCCTGTTCTGCTTGCTTTAGTCTGCAGTGTGCGGCACACAATACTGAATTTTCATAAAAGGTTGGCTCACAGGAATGGACACAAAAGAGGTAAAACAAGTGTTCCCATTATAATATTGCTTCAAAGCTTATTAATAAAAAACTATATATGTGCATAGTTAACTTCAAAATCCAACATTCGTATGCATGACAAAAAACTCACGCTGTGCTACATCCAGACTGCAGCATACACAGGCCATGCTGTAAGATGTTCAGCATTCAGCACATCCCCAGGACACAGAGCAAAAAATACCGTTGTACATAGATGTGTCTGTAGCTACATACGTTTACATCCAGAGCTGCGTTTCTCTCCCATGCTGTGTTCATACCAATGCCCTGTCACAACAATAACTGAATGATGCTTATTGAGGCTTGCCAACGATACCCCTTATTGCAAATGAAGAAAAACCCCTTAAATCAGCATTTTTCTCAATGAGATGCCAATATTTTGGCTATAAATCCTATAGGCCAGTCTCAGCCTTCTCTCTGTTTCATTCTGAACTTCTCAAGCTAGGCAGAATTTGGTTCAGGGGGAAAACTCTGCCTTAGTTGTGATTCACTGAATTGATAGACTACGGGAGAGCTGTCCTAATACAATAAGAATGGAGACGTAACCTCCATGCATGTTTGGAGCCAAATGTGTGTGGGCAGTGCCACTGTTTCATAGAGAGGTACGAAGCCCCTCAGGGTGTTTTCAGTGTCAGAGATCCAAGTGCAGCAGCCAAGCTGGGAGCAAAGTGTCCAGGCACATCAACCACACTTGTATAAATGCTGTTGTTCAATAGGAAAAGCCTGGCCAAATCTCATCCCTGGCAGCTTCCCACATTTGTGCCAAACAACTTGTCAGCAAGTGGTGAGGATGCTGCAGAAGGCAAAGACCAGGCGAACCCCTAGCCCAAGGGTGCTGAGCCTGCTGCTGAGACAGTGGGAGCGGAGGAAGTGCAGTGAGAGGGTTGGGTGACCAAGCAGGCAGGAATGGCACCTGGAAACCTTCAGCAAAATCGTGTCCTGCTGCATTTTTTCCAGGAACTTCTACAGGGAGCAGATGCTCTTCTTCTTTTGGCAGACCTCTAGAGGTCAGGAGAGGGCCTCCGCTGTGCGCGGCTCTCTCCCTGCTATTAAAATTCTCCCTGAGTCACGGTAATTAAGCAGGACTAGGCTCTGCACTGAGGAACGGAAGTGCATTGACTTTAATAAAACAGAGTGTAAAACAACTTTAGATTAACTCCAGCCTTGTTTATTCTTGCACACTTGTAATTCTGGTTTGGTATTTCCCTAGTGAATGGAGCCGTTGTCCCCTGCACGGAGGCATGTCGCCTCACTTCAGCCGCCTAAGTGCTGAGCAGCGAGGCCAGTGCCTTTTCTTGCTGTCGCTAGCTAATCCCAAAGAATTTGGAAACAGCCAACGGAGAAAGGGAGGGAGGAGAGGGAAGTCACCCTTTTCCCCACTGTTGCCATTCCTCAAGAGTCAGCAAGGCTGGCAGGTTGACACGCAAGCCAAATATTTCCATAATGGCCAGAAGAGACAGTGTCCTACAGGCACTCCCATAGTCCCCACTGCTAAAGCAGTTTTGGGCTCCTGCCAGGCACATTAACTTTTTTTACTGATGCCTTTTGTCTCAGTGACTCTCTTAGCTGCTGTGAATAGCTCCGCACTCCTTCCTCCCCCCGCGTGGTTTACATGACCTGGGTAGACGATGCAGCACTGAGCAGAGCTTACACTGCTCCCTCTGTCTCAGCCTCTTGCTGCTCTCACCCCGCCTGCCCACAATAGCCCTTTCCTATCAGAGACGATCCTAAGGATGCCTTTGCCAGTGCCTAGTGAAATACATGTGGTGTGTAAACCTCTGAGCCAAAAATAAATAATTAAACAATAAAAATAAAAAGAATCAAGTCAGCAAACTAAAGGAAGAACAAAATCTAATTAGTTTTATCTGCTGTTTGTTATGAGGCTGTCAGAGTGCTCTATCCCCTGGTTTTACAGCACTCTGGAAAATAACAGTGATAATAATAATAAACAACCCTGCACTGGGTTGTTTTTGAAGCAAGCAGGAAGCAGATTAGGAAAAGACAGCAGCCCCTCTCCTCCCCTGCTTCTCTCCTCCTGCCAAAAAGCAGAGATGCAGGTGATAGCACTATCTCCTGTCTTATCTGTCCTTGAACAAGATCCACTCTCCCTGTCCATCACTTAGAGACACAAAGCATGAGTGGGCGACTGTTTGGCAGCCAATTTGGGGCACTCAGATGGTATTTCTTGCTCTGTCACAGAATCTCTTTTGTGCTCTTGACCAAGTTGCTCTTCCTCAGCCTTGGTTCTGATGGGAGGTATGAACAAGGCTTGGATTCCTCACGGCAAACACAGTACAGTGCGAGTGAAAGTAGGTGTGTGTCTCAGGGTGAAGGAGGGGAAGAAACAGGGATGTAAAACTACCCAGGTATTTGCTCTGTACTGATTTCAGCTGTTGCCAGTTGAGAAGGAGCTGAGATTGTTCTGTGCAGGAGTGTGGTGGTAGTTGCCATCACTACTTACCACTTCAGTGATGTGCAGTGATGGGTCATTAGGCCATTACTCTTTAAGTTGTGATGGATAATTTTAAAAGTCTATCCTTGCAGGTTGTTATTGGCCTGTCCTGTCCCATGGCCTGCTTCTCATAGCTGGAAATTTTCACCTCTTTTAGGGAGAGTCGGATTTAACCCTGTGTTTGAAAATTCTTGGATGGTTTTACAGGCAGAGGGCTGGACACCAGGCTCCAGCTGGAGATGATATGCAAAAGCTTGGAGAACTAAAAACTCTGTACACATAACAGCATTGGGAAAAGAAGAAACAGAAAGCTAAAGAAAGAAGAAATAGAGGAGAGGAAGGAAAGGTCTCAGTACGAGGAGAGGGATGAAGAAAGCAGACGGGAATAGGAGTTGGGGGCGCTTGGGGGAGACACAGGCAGAGAAATGGGAGAATTGTTCCTATTTGTGCATCCTCTTCCGTCCCCACATAATGTGTCTGTATTAGCACTACCAAGAACCAGCCCTCTCTACTGTAGAATAAATCTGCCACTGTATTCCCCACTCCGTAAACGGCAGCCAAGTCTGGATCCTCATCACAGCATTGTGTGTCGAGCCCTGTGTTTTGTGAGTGCTTTTCATGATGGATAAGCCCGTATCATTTCTGGTCTTACGTTTCCTCTCCAAGGACTGACATCCTCAGGCAGGTTCTGGAAGATCCATGGCGTGTTATTGTTGATGCAGCAGTTTTTCTCATCCTTTCTTTGCTCTGCTGCTTTTATTTCACTTTTTGAAAGTGGAAGGGAGAGAAATGAAGGAGGTGAACAGGAGGCAGTGAGAGAGAAAGGAGAAGGAAGAAAGAAGTGCCCTGCTATCAGTCTAGCATGATCTCCAGCAAGATGGTGAGGCAGCTATTTTGGCATCAAGGGCTTTTTTAGCCTTTAATTAAGCTGCTTGTAGCTCATGGAAGGACCAGCAAGAGCGAAAGACAAATCTACCACTAAAAACAGTCATCCATTGGATGCCCTGGCAATGACTCCAGTCCCAGTAAACTACCGTAGCCTTTGGCTAAGTGAGCTCTGGGCAATGAGGGCTGGCTCCTCACCAGCTGATGTAATTGCAATCATAACCCTGTTTCTTGCCCCCTTGCTCCTGAACGCTTGAGTGAAGGCTTTTCCTGAATGGTTTCCAATGTATGCTCTGGCAGCTCATGCACGGATCTCTGCCTTTGCCTCAGCATTTCCATAAAAAGTTATTTAGCTTTTCTGTGCTTGTTTCCCATCTGTGAAGTGAGATTATTAATATTTATTTTCGGTGAAAGGGGTCACAATGAGGCTTAAATCACTGGTATTTACAACACAATTTGATATCTTTAGAGAGGCAAATAGGAAGGATTAGTTGCTGCTTCTATCATATATCTGCCATCACTGAAATAAAAATAGTGCCCATCGCTGTGGTCATTGCTAATTCCTTTCCAGGGGCAGTTCTGTTTCCTTTGGTCTCTGTGGATGGTGACACGGGTGGGCCAGGCAAAACCTCAAGGTGAAAGCATGAACAGTGTCGACAAAAAGGCTTTGCATTTTTTGACAGTACAGTGGTCTTCCAAGAACCAGGCAGTGTGCTGGTTAGTGAGCTGGGAAAATGGGAAATTTAACAGAGGTGAAAATGAGACACTTGGGAGAACAATGGAGCAGTCTGGTAGACATCTGAAATGTCTGTGCCCAAGTGCTGGGAGTGTAAGGGCTAAACAGGAAGAATATAAAGCCTTAGTACATACACCAAACTACGAGTTAATCGGCTTCCCAGACACATGGAAAAGAGAAAGTAGGAACAGCAGAAGAAGGATTAATTACCTGTGAAACATCAGGGAATTGGTAGGTTAGGTCAGGGAAAGAAGGCCAGCAAACACTGACTTAGAGATTAGAGCAGAGGTACGACGACAAGAGCTCCTAAGGCAGGGAGAAGAGTAGAAGTGAAACAGTAAAGGTGTGTGAGGACCTCATTAATGCATTGAAATGAGAAATTAATTGTTTTTAAAAGTTGAAGCAGCAGCAGATGATTAGGAATGAGAACAGAATGATACCAAAGAATGTGTGGATGAAATCAGAAAGGCCCTGGCACAGAATGAGCTAGAGGTGGCTAGGAACACACAAGGGAAGAAAAGGAAACCCTATAAACAAGCTAGAAGGAATGAAAGCGTGCACTATGTACCGTGGAAGTAGAGAATACACAGAAGGTTGGAATTGTTGCCTTTTTAACTCTGCTTATCACCAAAACAGTTGCTCCTGTATATATGTAACAGAAGCCATACTGATTTAGGGATGGGAATAGGCCAGAGCAAAGGGGTATAAATTAAAGAATCCTTACACTGAGTCAAACTGTTGAACCCAAGGGAATTCCTCTGCAGGTTGTCCAAGGGAAGCAGTCTGTGAACAGTTAGGAATGGACTTCACAAGCTTCTCCTCTATTGAGAGGGTTCTGCAGAGTAGAGAAGGGCAAATAGGTATTTGTGGAGATGGAAAAAGGAAGAGCCAGGAAATTTAAACCCACCAGCTAAGGTGACTACAGAAAAACCTCGACAAATTACGAAACAAACAATTCATTAGCAGCTATAGGATAAGAAGACGGTAAAAGACAATCAGCATGGATTTCTCAAGCTGATCTAATTTCCTTCTTTTATTGGATAATTGGCTTAGAGGATAAGGCAGAAGTAACATATGTCGTTGCTTTAGAAGAGCCTTGAATACTTTCTGAGATTACATTTTCATAAGGAACTAAAGAAACATAGTTAATATGAAATCATTTTAAGCTAGGTGCACACTAGCTGAGAAATTACTCCTGAAGGCCAGGTTTAATCTCCATGAATGTTAGCCTTCTAGAAGCTAGGCATCTAGTCTGAACTATTCTGTACACAGTAAATGTAGAGAGACAGACACCTCCGGAGGGTCTACATCCTCTCTTAAGATCTGTGGAAAGGAACCTTTGCTGAGATTGTTTCATTAACTTCTGAGTAAAGGTAAACAACCAGCCCAGACAGGACACCTACCTTTAAACCCACCCCAAGAAGGTATTCCACAGTCACACTTGCAGGGCATTATTTTGCATAAATAACTGGAACAATACCATGGAAAATCCATTTATTTTTTCAGAAAATCCAAAATCCTTCTGTTGAAACTCAGTTCCCTGTTCTATTTATGTCAACACACCTGGCAGCCTCACCTCTGCTTTGGAGCTCCCCCCATCCTGTAACCCCATCCTTCGCTCTGCCGTTCTCACTCTGCGGAGCCAAATTTACTAAATACTGGTGACCTGGGGGGCTACATCCCAGATGAAACCGGGATCAGAGCACACACTCTCACTGGCGGCTGGCACCCAGGTAGATGCCAAGAGCCCTGGAGCAGGGAGTGCACACTGAAGCCACTACACCAGATGGCCTGAGTGCTCTTGGTTGTAAGAGCTGCTTTGTACTTTTGAGTTTTACTGATGCGGAGAGAACATTTTGAACTGTCTGAGCCTTATAACCTTGTATCATTGGCACACGAACAGCAACAGCATGCTGTTGAACATAATAACAAGCGGGAAAGAGCTGTGGAATTAAATAAGATTTTAAATCTTAGGGTTCGCAGCTCAGAGCAACAGGCTTTAGCTGTGTTATTTCCAGGAATAGGTTGAGTCATGTTTGAGAATAATGGATAAGATTAATTCCTTCGTGACTATGGCTGAATAAATTATTTGCCAATAATTTTGTCTATGATTTGACCATTTCTAGCTGCTTTTTCTAATGACGAGGGAACATTAGCTATACTCTGCATGTGTGTGCTGGGTATGCAGCTCCAGTCCTTGGCATCTAGCAGTGAATTTATTCCCCAAAGACAATTTTCAGCGAGATTTACCCCAGAATAACCAAATTCAGAATTTGATCTGTCATATTCAGAGTGATTCATTTTTTACCTCATCGAGTAGGAAGAGAGGAGATAGAAAGAGAGAGGGAAAGTTATTTTGCTCTTCACAACAAACTCTTGTCTTCAAAGCGTGAGCTGCCACAGAGCCGTAAGCGGTGGCCCACGGAGGGACATGACAAATGTTGCTTGGCAACTGCATGCTATTGATGGGAAGGCTGAGCATCACAGAGGGACGGAGCCAGAGAGTGAGTCAGTGGCACACCAGGATGCTCACTCCTCCCTGGCCCTGTTAGAAATGATACCATTCATGCCCTGGTAATTGTTGTAGAGCTGGCCAACAAGTCTTCTCTGTTGGGTGGGAGAGTAATTGCAGGTCATAAATGGTGGAGTGGCCCCTGCCTGACCCCCAGGGAACAAAAAGACTTTGGATCCATTAATATCCATTAATACATAGCTATTGACATATTAATGTCACGGAATTCTTCCCGGTGTAGCTGGCTGTGAGAAAACCTCAAATGATTCAGAGATGGTGCTGCTTGGTTCAACACCTACAGGGATCCGGAAAAAGCCTATTGTCCTTTGCAGCATCGCACAGCTACCTGGCACCTTGTTGGAAGTATCAAAACTTGAGGTAGTGGTGTTGTAGCCCTGATAGTCTGAGGATGCCAGAGTAACCAAGTGTGCAACAGGAGGACAGTTGTTAAAGCAGGCAAGCAGAGTTTTCAGGCACTTTATTCCTTCATCAAGTTTTGTCACTGCTGGAAGTTTATAAGTTAAATGAAACAAGGTTGACCACACAGAGCAAAACCCATGTGGTGTGTATGCTGTCACGTTTTGCCAAATGCCTGGATATTTTCAGCAGCTAGCAACTCCAGAATAACACTCCTCTTTGTGTGACTACCCATGGAGCAGTATTAGGATTATCAGCCCCAACGCTGGCATGAGGATCAAGAGATACTTAGCAAATTTCACAGGGAGTTTAGCAGACATAGGATTTGGGGTGCAAGAGGATATTCTGGTTGAAGCTAGAAGTTCTGCTTCCCTCAGCGTAATTCTGGGGAGAAAGTGTTCATTTTTCTCTGACTTCATGCAATATTAGATCGGCCCTTTCTTCTCAGTGAGACCTAAAATTTTGGAGCAAGAAGGGGTGTTTGCACAGAGCTAGCTTTTCCTAACTACCTACAATTGCAACAGTCCAATAGTTTTCTTTATGGAAAGTGCCCACGCTGTAGTAATGCTGCAGGTGTTATCAAAAATCACTACATGCCTTTGAAAGTCCTGAACACCCTGTGTAGACAATACATGTGAAATATCCCCTGTTGTTCTGCATTAGAGTTTTTGAGTGGCATACTGTCTTAGATGTTTTTAAGTAAAATAGGTTAACAGTTTCTAATGTGTATTAAAAATTGGATTTCTTCTTTTTCAAGCTGTTTTCCACATCTTACCACCTGATTTTTGGAAGAGCTGCTTAAATATTTTTTCTCCAGGTTATGGCTCTTCTACCCAAACATGGTGCCTCCTCATTGCTTCGTCCCTGAACACAGGCCTTGGTAGGTTGAGAAGATTAATCCAGGTGCGATTTCTTCTGGCCCTCATTTTTTTGTGCCATTATAGAAATTTTGCAGAATCACAGGCTATTGCTGCTTTTTGAGACACTACCTGAATAAAACCATGAAAAATTTCAGCTTCTGACTACAACTCAATACACCATCTTTTGTCTTCCTTTTATGTAAATAAGTCAGTGTTTCATAAATTATTCTATCTTTCTCTGTTGTTTCTTTTTAATTGAGGCTTTGCCTTTGTAAACCCTTTTCCTTTTTTCACTGTCTTGTCTCTTTCACTAATTGAAACAATTACATGCTCTTTCCTGAGGAGAGTCTCCTCATCCTGTGGCACGCTCAGCCTCATTTTGCTATTCCTCACTCAGGTTTTGTGCTGCTCAATCTCCTCTCCCTTTTCCCATTTTTCCCCTTCCTTTGCAAAGATGTTCTGGAGAGCAAAGACACCAACACCCGTATCCCAACAAAAGCATTGGTTTGTCCTCCACCCAGCCTGCTTCTGAAGACCACTTGCCCCACTGGCTGCAGGTGGTCATTTTCTCCTCTCTCAGCAGTGGAGACAAGGACTTCTTCATTGCATAGAGGGGAGGGATTGCAGACAAGCATCTTTCTTAGGCTTTTGAGGAGGTCACACTTACCCTCTCTAGCCTTGCTGTCACACACAGATATGTATATATCTATACATCTGAGTCACTCCATAGATCTGTAGTCCTGACATCTCTGCTTGAATCTACCCAGGCAGCTTCCCCTCTCTGTCCCAGGGCCCTGTGATTGCCTACCTGCTGCCCTCGGGTGCTGCTCCACCCAGCTTTGGATTTCGAGTTAACATCCTACAGGCAGTGCTCATGCACAGATCAGCCAGAGGAAGCTGGAATTTAGATTTCAGTCATGTTTCTAATTCCTTTGGTTTCCTGTAGCTTTCAGTCTTCTTCCCCAGAGACATTTCTCCTGAAGCACCCGCTCGCTCTTGCTTTCCTTTCGCTGATGTTCACAGGCAGTGCAGAGAGAAGGCGGCCAAGGAAATGCTCGCTTCTGTTTGCCAGCCAGTCGTGCCGACACCTCTGGGGGTAGGAGCCATACCCAGGCCCGCTCCTGCATGAAAGAGTTATAATACCTTTTCAAAAAATAATTGCCTTTGATTAAAATGTAAGGGTCTCATCTTCTTTTTGTTGTTGTCATTAATGAGGGCTGCAGGCTATGGGCCTTTGAAGTGTTTCTTTTTGGCTCATCTCCCTGTTCTTTCTTTTTCCTCATTTTTCCTTTTTTTTTTTTTTTTTTTTAAATAATTTTAATTCTCTCAATTATCTGCCCTTTCCAGCGCAGAGTGAGATTTGATAATTTTCATACGCTTGCAAAAACCTGGCTGGCACACTCCAGCTACCTGGCAGCCTGTAGATGGGCAGCCAGTCGCAGGAGCAGGCAAACAGGTAGCACATCGCTCTCATTAGCCACCCTGACCCCTGCTTGGCTGCTCTGGAGGGGACGAGGAGGGAATTGTACAGTTACTCATCCCCTCTGCAGAAATACCACTCAGCGAGGCATGAATGAATACACTGCTGTGGTTAATCAAGGATATCCAGAACTATTTTATTTGTGATCTCAGACCCTTATAGGCTGAATTTATATCACCTAAACTTGAGGGTAGTATTTTGTTTCCCAGCCTATGAGTGGAGTAGCAGGACACCAGGCTGAACCTTAATGGCCCCTCAGGTATTTCCATTTGTATTACCATCACAGACGATTGCTAGCTTGGGTTAGACCAGAAAGGAAGTAGTAAGTTTTGAAACTTATTTCTCTCTCCTCATCTTGGAGGCTCAGAGCTGTGGTCAGGCAATGGAAATGACTGGGATGTTCAGCTCTTGGTTGCAGAGGGCTTCCCAAAGGTTGAGCAAAGGTGTAGAATGGCTGAGTGACTTGAGCGAGGTGATGCTACAAATCAATTGGAGTCCTAGGAGAAAACTCAGCTCCTGTGGATCAAAGCTCAGGGCCCACTGGACAATACTGAGCACTTTCCCGTAGGCTGTCCTACATATCATGCAAAGGACAGAAATTTCATTACAGTCACAGAACCACCTGCCTTGACCTTTGTCATCCTTAATCCCTAGTCTCTTCTCCCATAAAAGCACATCGGAATGCCTATAAGCAGCTTCTCTCTATCTGTCTCATTAAAGGCTGCCTGCATGAGGTTTCTGTCTGGTCTTTAAGGACAAAGAGCTTGCTTCAGATAAGGGCAACCTGTTAGCTAAGGTGCTTGCCTCAGTTGCAGGTATAAATCTGACTTGAACAGTCTACTAATGGGCCAGCTAAACTGCTTAGTGAGGGAAAACCAAACCAAATAAAAGTAAAATTGAGCATTTGAACTAAAGATTAATAGCAGCTTCAATAATATCTGAGATTTCAGAGTTCTTTAGACATCCCCCACCCCCAAATGTCAAGGGCTATTACCCCTTGATCTGCACTGACTTATGATACCAGATTATCTAAATGTTGCGCCCTGCTGGAGTCATGCTTCAGTGTGTGGATGTAGATACTGCGGAGTCCTAAAATCACTTATTCCTGCCTTATCTAGTCTAGGGACTGTCTGTATAATGCTGCCATTCTCTTCCATACTTCCTTTCCCCTTTTCCTCTCAAGAACAGGCATGATCTTCCTTTGCAGGCAGACACTTCCTCCTAAGCATCATTTTAAAATTCTCCCCTTTCTGTTGTTCAGACTGGAAGTTTCTCTTACTTTTTTTTTTTTTTTTTTTTCCCCATAGAAAAAAACCTGCTAATTGGGGGAACTGATTTTAAAGTGATTGAAATGAATCCTCAAGCCTTAGATCTTCTCATGCCTCCAGCAAGAACACATCAGAGAACTCCAAAATTGTCCAGTGATGTATCTCTAGACTCCCTTTTGTAGCAAGTTTGTCTTAGAACTGAAAGGTGAGCTCCCCCATGTACAAATCTGCACGGCAATGCTTTAATTGCTGCTGTGTACTCACAGCAAAAGAGCTCATACAGATTCCTGCAAATGGAGCCCAGCTGGGTCTGTTTTCTGGGACATGGATATCAGCAGAGAAAAGCATGGGACAATGAGGCTGTGGCAGCTCACCGAGTCCAGGAGGTGACTTAGTGCACACCAAGGTCTCTGTCTGCTGCCTCGGGCAGAGCAACTCCAAATTCATCCATATTATTAAATTATTGTGGTTTAATAAGTCAACGTGTGCCACTGAGCAAAGATAACCAATAACTATTATCTCCAGGCCACGTCAAATGTGAGACAGGATGAGTGAAGCTGAAACTCTTCTGCTAACATCTAGTAACTTCCATAGCCATAGTAATTCAATCATGTGTCCCTAGCTTCAAAGTGAGACAAAGCAGATGAGACATGAACTGTACATATCTGACCGGGTGCACTTTAACCCCAAACAGCCTCCTGCTCAAACCTGTGTGCCATCACTGAGCTGGGTGCTGTGCTTCCCAGCAGCCCTGGGGATGAATGGTGCAAGGGATGACGTTAAAAACCTGCCCAGCCTCAGCAAAGCCCTTTGGGACTCCAGGATTTTTCTTCATCGAACTTATATCTCTTTCTTCTACAAATGAGATGATGATGAACGTGACACTTCGGTTGCCATGGGAACACAGCATGAGGTTTGGGTTAGTTGCGCTCCTTCCTGCAAGCAAGCGCTGCTGGCTCCAGAGATGGGTGTGAGCAGCACTGATGGCACCCATCCAGGTTTTGCCCACGTGCTCTCCCAGAATGTCTGTGCCTGGGAGTGGGGGTCAGCCCCATTTATGTTATAAGAGGAAGATCTGAAGGGACAAGTAATTGTAAAGTAGGAAGATGTGTCTGTCAGTTTGGAAGGAAATTGATAAGTCCTGTTTGAAACTTCTGCTGCAAAATCTTGCTGAAAATCATAAGGGGGGTCCACAGGGACCTAGAGACTCAGAGGCTGCATACCCCACCACCCTCACCACCATGGGGAATAGCTGAAAATTTTGAAAGTTTTTATTGCGAGGGAAAAAAATGGAGCCCTGAGCTCCCCTTGTAACTCTGCTACTGGGGCTGCGCTAGTATCACGGGGAGAGTTGCATAGCCCACAGTATTTCTGCCACACCACTTCTTCCTGCAGGTTTTTATTTATTCCTTACCCTCCCATCCCTTTAGACACATTCGTGTTCAGTTGATGACATCCGTGCTTTCCCCTCTCGTGTCCATCCTTAGGGCTTTCCTGAGCCTCAGCTTGGAAATAATCCGGAAGCACTTTCATGCTGTTCTAAAGCAATTTGGAGCTTTCAGAAAGACAATTTAGGAGGGGCTCTTCATTGTCACTGCTATCTTTCTCCTTTCACAGAACTCCCTTTAAATCCTCACCTAATATCATTTTATTAGAGGAAGACATATATTTGTAAAGGTCTTACAAAAGTAGGTTTACACTGAAGCAAAGGGGGAAGGTGAGGCTGCAATCGTGTTTATGAGACAGGTGACAGCTGTTGTCAATCTGTCTCATTAATGTGATGATTTGAACGGGCACCAGAAAGGGTGGGGGCTCCCCAGGAAGAGATAAAAGGAGGCCCAGGTAAGAACAGCTGGCTTGATGCTGGAGGGAAGAAAGGGAGTAGGGAAGGTGGAGGCTGTGGCACTGGCAATGCAAGTACTCTTGGGGACTATGAGAAAAACTGAAAAATACCACCTGGGGAATCTCGGCAGGTAGTTACAAAGTGGGATAAAATGGGATGTAGATGAACAGCTTACAGCATGGTAAGCGTTAGTCTCTAAGACCTGTCAGAAGTTTGGTTGAGAGTAGCAAGAACAGCACAAATAGATTAGGAATGGGAAGCTTGTTGCTTGAAAAGAAAATTTCTTTTCTGTCTATCATAAATCTTTGCCTCTTCACCACTTTAGCTGCTTCCTGCATTCCCTAAGTAGGCTTAGTGTTCATATGCGGCCAGGGGGTTTCAATTTGAGCTCCAAATAATAATAATAAATTCCATAAAGTGATTCCATGTGGAGAATGGAGATAATAGTGCCTTATGCTTACACAGTAGGGTCCAGGAGACTTGGGGTCAGGCAGACTGCAGAGGGGTTTCCCACCTGCTGCTGAAATGCAGCTCGCTCGGGGGTAATGCGTTGCACCTGCTCTGCAGTGGCTGCATCAGGAGCACGGTGGGGGGAAAACTGCTCTGGCTGAAGCTGGTGAGTGAAGGCTAGGCAGAGAAAGGAAATGTAAGTCTCCACGCTGGATTTTAGCCAGGATGCTGAAGTTAAACATCTGGTTAATTAATAAAAAGAGCTGTAACAGCACTATACTCCCTACAGCCATGCTGGGATGTTGGAATCTGTGTTGTTTTGTGACGATGAGCCTGGCTCTTCTATTATGACTGCATTGCTGTGGGTCCCAAGACTTTGTGTGAAAGTGGCTGAGCCGAATCTTGAACAGTAGCTGCTGCTTTTCCTGATGAGTCAAAACCCAGCTCTGCCTCTACGCCTATTTTACCCAGTGCTGCACTCAGACCCAGGAATGTCATTATGTTTCATCTGGTGTAAGGAGAGCAGGAGCTGTGTAATAGCTCTGCTGAGATCTCTCATTCTTTCTGTTAGCAGGAGGGTCATGTGTTTAGAAAGAGCAGAGAGAAGAGCAGATCTGTTATCACCTTTTTCCCTGTGTTTGACTTGGGATGTCTCATGCTTGTTTCCACATTTTGAGGTCATTGCAGCTGCTCTGTCCTAGGGCTGGCTCATAAACAAGGAGCTTGGGGACTCGGTTCTTACAGATGATAAGAATCTATTTGCTGGGCAGCCAACTCTGTTGGGGTGAGAGGACCTCATGATGGCCCTTCAGTGTAATTTCTTGTGGGAATTGTTAAAAGCCTCTTTTACTTAGCGGTTTTGGCTTACTGGAAACAGTGGCTGGCTTTGGGTTTGAATTGCAGTCCTTGTGATACTGGAAATCCTGGAAAACTGCCCCTTTGCCCCTATCAACTCTGTCCCTCAAAGATGAAGTTCTCCCTTTCTGGCTGTGCTTTCCCCAACCAAAATGGAAAAGTCCTTGTACTGAGTATTCTAGCGTTGCTGTTCTAGGTGTGAAGGGCCATACCTAGCAATGTGTTGGTTTGCTGCAGGAACAGAGGGAAATGTGTTTTTTCCCTTATGGTACTATTGTCCGGCTGGGCTGACTGTTGTGACCTCTGGTTGCCCCATTTGCACCCCTATTTCAGTTGGTTGTTTGAGGAACATAGTAAATAGCTTGGAGTCTCACCCAGTTCAGAGTCTCTGTCAGAGGTGTGGGACTTTATCGCTCTGCTAGGGACATGGAGCACCCTGAAAACACAAGCTGAGGCTGTGGCTTCCTGTCAGACTTTGAATCAAGTCCAGCTTAAGGAGAAGCACCTTGACATGTTTCCTGTACCCAGACTGGTGGGAGTTCCTTTTGTCCAGTTTACACAAGATTGCACAAGGGAGGGGTTTAACACTGGAGGTGCATCCCTTAAGGAATTTTATTGCCTTACCTTGCACCTGTGTCACCTTCTCAGGCAAAACTGCTGAGTGCTGTGGACTGGAGACTGAAAGACACAGCTACAGGAGACAAAAATAGCGGTCTGCCCCTCATATTCTGACAGGAGGAGGCACTGTTCATCTGTGCCTCTAAAACAATCGAGCTCTGTGTCCTGAATATGGTCTTCAGTGACACGGCTGGGGAGGTGGTGTCTGGATTGTGCCATCTTTCCACCTGCTCACAGATGGGTGTTCTGATGTGGAGAAGGAGGGGATTGAAATGATGTACTGAGGGGATGTTTGTGCTCATGTCTGGGGTCCTTCATGTCTGAAAGTGAGGGAAAGTGGGGGTGTTTTGCTCTCCTGAGTGAGGAGTTGGCTCCATTAGTTCCTGACTTTTCAAGAAGCTAAAGGGAGCACTGGTGTGCTTTGCATCAGAAACTAAATTGGAGGATGAACCCCATTCTCCCCTGTCTCCTTTCACCCTGGTTAAACTGGGTGATGGTTAACCTGGATTAAGATGGAGGAATATGATGCTCTTGTCTTCCCTCTTGATCATTCAGCCCTTCCACAACCATCTTGTTTGAATGCTTACCAGACCCAAAGCTGCTTCCCAGGGACCATCTGGCTGGAGTATATCTGGTAAGATAAAGTCCTGTAGCTCTACCAAGTTCAGGGTCATTAAATTATTCCAAACAAACCTTCCTCTTGTGATTTCAATTGGATACAACAGCTACCTTCGCTTCCTGTCTGAAGCTCTCTAATTGACAGTGTTTGTGGGACACCTGCTGTCCACCGAGGCTCCTGTTGGTCTCCCAGCATCAAGGCACAACTTTTTCCCTTAGTTCTGCATGCATCAAAGCACTCACTCAGCCCTCCCATATGTCTCATATACTGAGTTTTCTACCTCTGAGAAAACCTCCGCGTCCCCAGTGTGGGAGATGTGGATATATATCACTTTCATGAGGACTCTTGTTCATCTAGCCTTCAGTTGAATATTTTCTTTGTGAGGTTTTTTGGTTTGGGTTTTTTTTTCCTGTTCTGATTCCATCCCTTTGCTCCTAATCCCACCACCTGGTATGGCTCACACTGCAGAATCTCTCTGCCTCCTCAGTGTATACGCCCTTCAGATATTTGCAGACATTTATTTCTTCCCCCCCTGCTTAGTCATCTCTCTGCCAAGCTAGTCATATTTAGTTCTTCTAATCTTTCCTTGCAAATGGGTCCCTCTAGCACTCATAATTCACTATTCCTTGCTCTTCTTTGAATACTTTCCAGTTTGTCAGCACTTAAAAAATTTCTTATTTGGGGTGTTTTAATATGAACAGGCACAAAAAAAAAAAAAAATGGAGACGAGAAACTTCCTGAAAAGAGAAGGGATTTTTTGGATCCAAGCCACTGGGAGTAGATAAGAGTGGGTAGATCTGGGAATTCCTGTTGTGAGTTCTAGGTGAGTGTCTAGGACACAGAAGAATTGTTCCCTCTGTTGTCCTTCTTAATTTTGTTATTCCCCACCCCAGAAATTTGTAACAAAAGATATTGGCTTATATTTTTTTTTCTGTATTTGTTTCACCAGTTCTCCTCTTAACAAGACACTCAGAAGTGTCACAGGCTTAGCTTCCCATTCCCTGTCTCCTTCTCAGGCTAAAGGCTTTGGGTGACTTTCTAATGGGCTATGGGGTTCAGGTGCTTCAGAGATAGTGACTACACCTTATCAGCACTGAATCTCTGTTTCTCAGCTTTGTTCTTCTCAAATACTGGTAAGCGTGGTGCCCAAGGATCAGCAGAGAGTGGCCAGCTCTTTTTTGTCTTAGGAAGATTTTTCTCTTCTGGCCGTTTGTTTCTGCTGTGACCAAGTGTATAAAAAATAAAATAATTTAAAATGTGTCCTGTTTCTAGGATCCCGGATTAACTTTCTTCTTTCAAATAATCAACTCAAATTCTTTAGATATAATGTTAATTAAAGCTATACCCCAGAGGGATGGCCTGGAGATGCCATTCAGTCTCTCCTCTCATACTGAACCTCACGGTGGGTTTTGAGGAAAAAAACATTGATGGTAATTTGTGCTGTCTGAGATTACATGATGTGAACAGAATTGCAAGGAATGATGGGGAGCAGCAAGTGTTCCCTCACTCGTTAACTACAGCAAGGTCTGCAGCTTCACTGTCTGCATGAAGAGCTTTTTAAATATTCCCCGTCACCATCTAGTGACCTGCAAGGGAGCAGCAGTCTGTCTAACCAAGAGGTGCTGTCAAATTTACTAATCTGAGATGGGTATCAGTATTAAAATGCTTCCAAAACCAGAACAAAGCCAGTTGTAAACTTGCAGTGTCTGGCATATCTTTATGTGATGCAATCTAGATTTCCGCTGCAAATGCTAAAACAATGTGTCTTCACCTAGGAAGAATGAAACGGTTCTGCTTTCCTTCCTTTATATATCGCAATGTTCTGTCTTCCCACCCAGACTAGATACTTATCAAACATCTGTCTTCTGTTTTGATTGTGTGCTGAGAACACTGAGTTATAAGTAGAAATGTGAAACTAGCTCTGCTGACCTGGCAGGAGTATGAAGGCTGTTTGGGTCTATTAAGCCAAACTACATAAAGGAAGGCAAAGCAAGGGCAAACAAAAGCAGGGTTGGTTGGATAGGGGAATATATTTCATTTCTTCATCCAGCCCATGTCAGTCAGTCTGTGCCACCAGCTGATGCCACTATATCATCATAAAATGTAGAAACAAGGAACCCCAAACTTCTTGAGTGAAGAGCACAAGCTGCTATTGCTTTGACAATGGATTGACTTTCCCAGCTGTCTGTTGAAGCAGCCTTGGAGAATCCTGCTG
>NW_010143181.1:139786-166004 GCF_000699245.1 Pterocles gutturalis
CAGATACACACACTGGATATTAAATAAGAGAGAGAATGCATTTACTGTCACTTCCAGGTTGCCTTTCACCCTTCTAGTTGTCATAGCATTCCGAAGCATTAAACAATGGGTCTTTGTCTGCAGAAAGAAAAATACTGCCTCTATCACAAGCTTAGGCAGGAGTGGCAAAATCGTTCTGAAAAACGACTCGAAAGAGAAGCAGTAGGCATTTTTACCAGCCCATCCTCAGATACTTGTTACAGGGCCTGGTTCTTGAAATAGCACCATGTCATCTAGTTTAGCACCTTCAAACTGTTTATTAACATCATCATCATCATCCCAGCAGCAGGCTGGGATGGCTGTCTGCTGTCTTTGATGCTGTTGCAAACAAGCTTGTCTTTCCCAGAGGAATCAGCAGTCTAGCTGGCTACAGTTTGTCATGTTTGCTGCCATTCACATTTAGAAAAAGGGTGTGGTGTTTTTTTCTGTTTGTGTTTTTGCTTTATAAGAATATGCCGTTGCTTAAGCTCCATTTGGTTGACAAAGTGTTTTACAAACAAACTGTACATGGGAATCACTTTGTTCACTGCTGAAATGCAAAACAATAATTTTTATTGTGGGATCTCACGAGACAGATGAGATATGGTTCAGCACAGCATGACTTTAAGTATTCAGCTGAATAGAGGAGGGATTACTACCATATTTAAAGCAAAGCATGCATTCAAATGCTTTGAACTGAGGATTATTCTCTGCAAATATTTGACAAGTGGCCTCTCATTTAAGTGCGAGTATTGAAGCTGGCACCACTTCTAGCTATTGGCAAAAGAAAATTGTTTCTAAACAAGTATCCATGAGGTTTAGTGGTTATTTCTCCCTGTCATGAGTTCATGTGTTAGCTTGCCTGTCCCACTGACTGTTATAAAAAAAAAAGTCTGTGGGAAATGTATTTACCCAATCCCTCTTTGAATATGTTTTCTGAACTTCTCATCTGCAGTGGTTATTGATTTTATGCCATTTTCTTTGAAATCAGCCCTGTATCAGTTAAAGTTCTCTGAACTTAAATAACTAATACAAGGGCAGATCAGGTTTTTCCCTACTCCTGTTCCCAAGATGTTCCCAAGCAGAGATGTTCAACCCCGGCCTCATTTCCATTCATTGCTATGGAGTGATAACAAAACGCGTGGCCGACTTCTCTAATTAGTCTTGTGTTCCTCAAGGTCTTTTGCTCTTGTCTGCTATTCTCTTTTATAGCTCAGCTTTTCGGGCTTTGTTGGTATTTCCCTAAACACCCCTAATAGTTCTCCCCCTCTTTCATATTATCTCTTTGGGCATGAACTGATATATGGCAAACAAAAAACAATGTAATATTCATCATTAATTGGTTATGATCATTCCTGGTTTTATTGCTGCAGTTGGGTTTTATTGTAATTCTCACTTTGTTTAGGGGAAATAGTTTAATTTTATGTAATATCCTAACTTTTAAATTTTTATTAAACTAAAATGCAGATGTATGTTCAGTATAGGTTTCCTGAGCTTGTTTTCTTGTGGGTTGTTCATCTCACTTTAATTAAAACAGGGCAAGCACAGAAAGAAAATGACAAGAAGAAAAAGGCGCAGTTGGTTGTCCCACAGTTCCTTCCAGTAGGAAATGGCAGGGGACAGGAATTTCCTCTTTAAATGCAGTATATCGCTCTTGCACTCTCCAGTAAGCGTTAATGAGAGGCAAAGAAGAAAAAAGGACCCAGTGTCTGTAGATGATGGAAAGCTGAAGCTCTTCTCCTCACGCCATGAATCAGCCTCCAGTATATCACTCTTGCACTCTCCAGTAAGCATTAATGAGAGGCAAAGAAGAAAAAGGACCCAGTGTCTGTAGATGATGGAAAGCTGAAGCTCTTCTCCTCACGCCATGAATCAGCCTCCTAGGAGATGCTGTCTTAGACCAGGTTTGTTCAAGGGAAGGCTTATTATGTGGAATGGTGTCAAATGGTGAGGAGTGGTATAAAGAGACAATCAGAGTCCTCCAGCGCTAATTACCTGTGCTCTATAGAAATCCCTAGCCCCATTCAGATTCTTTTTTTAAAGGAAAATCTCAGAGGAAACAAATGAAGTCTAGTTCTGCAAATGCCAGTTGAGATGGTAGAGACCAGGGAAGTGATGGATTAAAGCGATCCGTTTTCTGAGGCCTACCACGTTATTCGACTTGATTCTTCCCACCCTCTCTTCTTCTTTTCACAATTCATGCATTGAAACATAACAAGGAATCCCTGCATTTCTCATGTCTTCTTTATTCCAAAACCTTTAGGCACTTTGCAAATATTAATTGATAAAATTTCAGCTATCTATCAATCTATCTAATCTCAGAGCATGTAAGTTTTCCCAACACAATTCAGAGGGATGGCAATGAACAGAGTATAATATCAGAATAATTTTCAGCAAAAGGAAATCTTCCAATCTATTTGCAAATGATTGAAGGACTCACGACTTAGCATTGGTAGGAAGCCAGGATAACAGCTGTCAGAAGAAAGGTAATTGCTATTTGGCCAGTGTCCCATGGTAAGATTTAGGATCAAGATGGTTAGTATTTTGCAATCAAAGGCATTTAAGGTTACAGATAATCACATTTGTAATTTGCTCTTGCAATTTTGGAGGAAGAGAAGGAGGAAGTCTTGCAGACAAGGTAGTAAGATCCTGAAAGAGAACATTCTGGAACAGTAAATCTGAAGAACATTTTCGTCCCCCCAAAAGAGGGGAAAGATGAAAGCAATTAGAATCAGTGTTAACCTTGCATCAGAAATATTGCTTAGAGAGTGTTTGTACTTGAGGATTCTTTGTCACTGTTGCTGATTATACTACCCAACTGTATTAGGGATACACATACAAAATACTCAATTTCAGTGAGCACAGATAAGAGGCAGGTCTTGCCACTTTGATTCATGCCACCAATAATTTCAACTGGAGTGCTCCAGGAGTACGCTAATAGTCAACACAGGGTAGTCCAATCCATTCCTGTATTTAGGGAGAAGTCTTAACGCTTTGTAGAGAATCTCTGTGATCAGAGACTCCTGCATGGATCTGTCAGGGGTTTTGCTTCTGTGCAGCAATATGAAAAGCAGCATGTGAGGTTAGTAGCCAGGTTTGTCATATTTTCCATGTTGTCCCTCTGTGTAGAGTAAATCAAAGGACTTCACTTGTGGAAGGAACTAGGAAGACAGCAGTTCTCTGTTTCAAGGCTTGACTATCTCAATTTTCAATTCATGTCATTGAGTCTTAAGTATTATTTACCACAAAACTTGGATTAGTGTGGCTTTACTATGCCCAGGAAACTGATCTAATCCACAGATGTTAGCATGTTATTTTGTTTTTCAGCCTGTAACTTTTGTCTTAACTAACCCTGGAAGTTATATTTAACCATATGACTCTCCCAAGAGGGCCTGGTGTAAACAATACCAATATGTAGTCAGACCCAGCTGCCTAGGAATATGCTCATTAGGACTGATGCAATAGCACTGGTGTAACACCATTGACTGCTGAACTTTGCTTCTCTGCTCTTTGTCCTTAAATTCCCTGCAACTTGGAAGTACATTACATCCAAAACCGCCAGCCAAAATCCTCATCACCAGGGCAAATTCAACCATCTGCCAAAGGTCTTGAGGTAAATGAGGAATCATCCCAACAATACTAAGGTAAAGCATTAAAAAGGATCCAGAGTTCATTGAGTAAATCTGCAAAATAATTTGCATCTCAAATCTCAGGCAAGCAGCTGAGTAATTTTTGCCTGTAGATTCACCACTGTGATGTTCATTATCTGATTATCACTACCTGCAACCTTCCTAGCACTAATGCTCATTGTCTTCCTGACTCCTGAATTAGTGAGATGTGTCTGACACTGAATTTGCAAGTAATTGCTATGGCTCCCCTTAATGAAGCATCTCTCAGGACACTCCTGGAAATTAAATGTTCCTTCTTGAGACATTATTTGCTTACTCCTTCCCTATCTTATTAAATAATTATCAAGTAAAAATGTGTAATTTGAAATATGAATGTTATGTTTAGAAAATGAAAGAACCAGGGATGACAAGTTTCTCAGTGGATTAATGCCAACAAAGTATTGCCTCACCTTCTCTCAAATAAGATGTCTCAGAGGTTCCTGCTAGGACCTAATAAGAATTGACCAACCCTCTTTGCAAGTGATCCCATTCAATGTTGCTTTGAGATTTCCATCTTAAGTCCCTTCCAACTCCCACAGTAGAAACAAGGGGGTAAGCGATGCCCTTTGAGTCTTCTGGGTTTTGACTGAAGGAATTGGATTTGTGTTACACCAGTAAGTGTTGTTCACAGTGGTAAATTAAAGCCCTGTGAATGGCATTTGCAAGTACAAAACCTACATTTCCAATATTCAAAATATCTTGTACTCTGTAAACCTTGATCCCACTAGAGTTCTCAAAATGTTTACAATGAACTGTAAATATTTATAGCAGTGTAATTATAGTGAAGTTACTTGAGGTTTACACAGCCATAAGCAAGATCATAATCTGGTCCATTGTTCCTTCACTAAGGGATTTTATAAGGTAGGGATTAAACCTGAAGACATCTATTTAGTGGTAACTAAAACAGAAAAATTAGAAATCCTCTTCCTGCAGTCAGATTTTGGCACAAGGTTAATATGAAATATATTTATTGTCCACTTAAAATAAATGCCCTTGTTTTTTGTTCATAATGAGGAGTTTGCTTTACTTTCAGTTTGTTCTCCTTCCTCAGACCTCGATGGCAGCCCAGCCTTCATTTTAATAGTCATAGCTTGAAGAAATTGCATATGACTAAGGAGGAAATAGAGGTGTCTTCCTCATGTAATATCTGCTTGGGAAGAGCTGTGGCTGATGTTAAACACATGCTTCTTAAAGCAGGATCTTTATTCTCTGGTAAATCTATTTTCTTTCTTCTGTAGAAATAAACACCTATTTATATAACACCAAACAAATCCTATGTTTCAGTATCTCATCAGTGTTTGTAAATACTAGAAAACAGATTTCCAGCTGTCACTCCCATGTTTGCTTTGTTTTCTCTCAATTAAACTTCCCCTGGTTTGTTTGGTTGCTTATGGAAGTGCTTGTTTCTAGTAAAGAAGTTATTTTGTCCGCTTGGTTTCTGATATATACAAAGGCAAAGTTTGTTGCTGTCTGCAGAAGCAACTGTGAAATGGAAAGCCCTTAATGTGGTGGCATGGCATGCCTCCATGGCAAACAATCAGTCACATTCAACAAGAAAGCATGTCATCTTCCATGTTTTGATTCTCTTGTTCATTGGAAAAAGAAAGCCATTGAAAGTGTAAATGGGAAACTTGATCTTTATTCCAACTGGTACTATTTCTTAAAAGAGCGAGGAAAAAGCTTTTTCTTCATTTATTCTTGGCTGTTGCCTTAATGTGGTTTTCTTTTCTTTTGCTTTTTTCTGTTTTTCACACTTATGTTGTGAGAGTTGTCTGGCTGTACTGTTGTAGTATTCAGAGCAAATTTTTTATTTGTGTCTTTGAGATGGTGGTTTCACATGGTGTGAAAGATCAGTAAACTGATGCTTCAACCAAAGGATTTTAGAATTTCCATGTTTGTATGCAGGCATCTGTTCTTTATATCAGCAACGTAAAGGCCCTCATGACCATGAGCGGGTTTTGGCGATGAACCCCAGGGGTGGCTGGGACACAGCTCTCTGGCCACCATTGCACTGTGAAAGCAAGCCCAAGGTGCAGGATCACTGGGTAGCACAGTGAGAGATGCATATCACTGTATGGTTTGTGTTGGACAAATTCTTTGTTTGCTGAAGCCTTTCTATTGTTTACTTACAAAGAAAAGTGTAACAGGAGTAAATTACTTAAGAGATTATGTGCATGCTCATGCCTTATACTTCCTTTCACTGTGGCTGTTTTACTTGGAAAAACTTAGATTCACTTCTTTTCTAGGAGTATATCTATTTTTGTATATATACACACAAGTGTGTCTATGTATAGAGAGGGGGGGAAAATACAGAAATCAAAGCATATAAACGTTTACCTTCTAAATCCAACTGTCACTTCCTCCAGGGGATATGAAGTATATTCATTTAGTGGAATAGTTTGTTCTGAAGTAGTTGGTGTGTGAAAAAGACTAGTCCTCATTAGTGCCAGGAGGAAGAGAATCCATAATGGAAAGAAAGAAGACACTGACTCAAAATTCATCTGGAGCTTTAGTGCCAGAGCTGGGAATGACATCAGGCATCCTGTTGCCATCCAGGTGACCTGCCCACTGCAGAACCTGATCTTTCCATGGTCTGTAGGATGGCAGTAAAAAAGGAAGTATTAGTCTGAGTTAGTAAATGACAGGAGGAAAATGGATTTGTTCTTGTACACCATGGAGTGATCTATTGTTTGTAAGCAGATTGTAACCGAAGAGCTGTAGAACAGCATTTCTGGCTTTGTACTTCACTTAATCACGGAACAGAGCAGACCCTGAGGCTCTGTGCAAATTTTAGGACCCATCAAAACTAAACAGTAAGCAAACGTAAATTAACAGGTCTTCTCGGGGATTAAAAAGACAGGCTCATTATTTTGTTTTTCTTTCTGCTAAGAGGGCCAATTTCAAGGAAGAATTATAATAAAAAAAATTATGGCTCTGTCTGAGGCAATTTGCTACCAGTTGTGATGCTGGAGAGGCCTCCAAATGTTAGGGACCATCATCCAGTCTTGAGCACAATGAGCTCCAGGGATCACACCATGAATCTGTCGCCCTTGGGTCTTACTAAGAACATTAATCTTGCTAGTACATTGTATAAAGAAGGTGGAGCATAAAAAGGGAGGGGAAGGTTTCCTGTATGTTTGATATACTATATGCATCAGAAAATATATTGGACATCTGCGTACAATATACGTGGCAATAAAAAAACCTTATTTTTAAAATATTTCAAAATTGGCCATTTTCTGTGTCACTTTAAATATATAGTATGTACTTGTATGTTTGACACAACACTCTGAATATGCTCTATATTTGAAGTATAATGAGTAAAATTCATCACAAGGAAAGCAACATTTTCCATGTTAGCGATGCTAATGAATAAAATATATGACATTCCTGCATTGCTTGCTAGTATTATTTGCTTTTTGCAGTTTAAATAGCAAGCAGAGTTATTTCTTAGAGAATTTTTGTGTTTGCAGCTAAGGTTCCCAGGCTATCTAATAGCTGTTTGGAGACCAGTCTCGAAAGAGCTCTAATATTGCTGTGGCTCACAATGGGCAGGTGTCTATGCTAACAGCTCTGTAACAGTAATGCAAGCAGCGTGACTGGTTTGTGCAATATTGTTTTCACTGGAGTTAGCTGTGCGTCAAGGTTGTAAGACAGTGGATTTTTCTGCATTAGCAAATAGAATGAACCAGAGAACAGTTGTTGAGGGTTCTGTGTCCATGCTGTGTACATCTCAAGGGGTTTCCCTTAGGTAGCTCTAGTCTGGCCTTGCAGACCGAATACTCATTAGTGGTCGAAGATGTGTTTCAGGAGTATTTAAATGCTTTAAGTGTCACTCAAAAGGGATCTGGTCAACACACCCTAAAGAAATCTGGCTAAGATCACTCCACAGTGTGAGTCAAAACACAGAAGTGGGAACAGTCTGAAGGTGCTCTTTAAAAGCTCAGTCCTGATGCAAAATAAAACATGAATGCAGGTGGATCAAATGTTAAAAAGGAGAACTGTTTCACCAGTTATTTAAAGAGGGGGAAAATAAACTACTACCACTACCTAAAAATTAGTCAGCTGCATTGACTGGTGGGCAGGGAAGTGGAGCGTGCTGACTGCGCATCTCTTCTGTTTGATTACTGAGAGCACTTCTGTTTTGATGCTTAGTATTGCTTGTGTTTTGCTTTTCCTTTTTTTATGTGGACAAGGGGATGTTCCCAAAAGCAGGGCAGTCAATTAAATATGCCCCAGTTACAGTAAATGCAAACAGATTATTTGTTTAATTATTGCCAGCTCAAATTAAATATTGCAAGCACTTTTTTCAGCTAGGTGGATGCAATAAGAGGCAATGGTTCTTTGCAATAAGTGTCCTAATGAAGGATGATGAGTTTCATTCAGGGTAGTGGAATTTGGTGTGGGCACTGGGGTTTCTGCCAGCACATCCTGTTACAGGATCAGGACCCTCAACAATAAATGGTTCACATTCTTGGAATTAATGTCTGCAATGGGAATAACAGAAGTGGAGATGATAATATATTATCTTGACCGCAGAAGTGCATTGAAGGATTAATTGAATAATGGACCAAATTCATCTCTGACGTAATTGTGCTGATCTGACCAGCATGATTATGCCTTCATGTTAATAAAACACATGAAAAAATAATCTTTATAATTCTCATTTTGCTCTTACTATTAATGATTGTTTTACAAAACCAGAATGCAATTTGGAAGTCTGGTTTGCTTCAGATAAAAGTTTGAATTCTTAGCTGGAAGCTTCCCCAAACTTTTGCCTAAAATGCTGATTAGCAACCTCAAGGGAATGAGCTTCCTTGCAAGATTTCAACACTGCTGCGTAGTTTTTGGGCAAGGATGAAACAGTGTAAGGACAAGACTTTCCTAAGGATTTTCTCTGTATCTGGTTTCAGCTAAAATGTAATGCAAGGAGCTAAACAAAAGTATTTTCTGCAGCTATCACGTAAATGTCTTCCAAGCATATACTATCATCTTTACTCCTCTTGAATTGTCCCTGAATCCATACAGTTTCCCATTTCTTCTTGATTACTCACAGACACTCATTTTTAAGTTTATATCTAATACTAGGAGAAGCTGTCTTTAGGAATAAACCAGTCAAGCAATGGTGGATTTGCCATCTCTTTAACATGTGCCAATGTCAGGAATGTCTGGCTGACATTTGATGACTCTTCTAGGTGTATGGAAAAGCAGGAAAATTTTGGCCTTTCTGAATCTACAAAGTTGTAATTTGGAGCTGGTGAGTGGTTTAAGCTTGCTTGCCATTTTCTTATTTTTGTTTGGGGTATCTCATTGCTTTGCCATAAACTTCTGCAGAATTGGTGCTTTTCATCTTAGGTTGTCATCACTCGAGCCCTGCTGACATGTTTTTAAATGCACAGGCCTGAGGTGTTAATGCACTGCAATCTGTCCTTTGGCAGGAAGAGGAGAATATAAACACAGGCAGAAATTACAGGGTCTTGTTGCAGGGGATGGATGATGACTGCTGAGAGGCACAGAAAGTTCCACTTGGAAGATTTTTGCATCAGAGGCTGATACGGGCTAGGAAAGTGAATGTTGTCTTGCTGTGGTTTCTTGTAACACAGGTGAAAGTGCTGAGAAAATGATGTGTTATCTGTTGCTCAGACATCTTCTAAGATGAGAACATAAGCCAGAGCTCCATTGCCTATTAGTGGCTCTTGCTTTAATTGGGTAAGCAAAAGAAAGCATCGTCAGAGCAACTTGTGTGAAGATGGTGAGTTGGAGAAGCAGCTGCACAAAGCGAGGGTCTGATAGTGAGGACAGATGTGCTCTGGAGGTGACAAATTAAAGTGTTTTAATCCAATTTGTCCAGAAATCATCTGCTAAAGCAGGGCTGGCAAGGTCACATCTGTGCATGTTGTTTCCATCTATGCCTGACCTAGACTTGACCCTCAAGTTTATAGGAGAAATTGAGAGGAGAGGAGGAGCTGGAGGAACGGGGAAGAGTTCTGTGATTGGAAACAGTGAACACCAAGCGAAGGGAAGGTAAATTCTATTTCCCCAGCTATGTCCAATTATTAAAGATCTGTAATGGAAACTTTATCAGCTGTCATCCCAGAACAAGTCTTGAAGTCTCCACGGGCTGTTCAAGGGAAACAAACAGTAATAACCAACACTTCTCTGAGCCTTCCCTGTCACAAGGCAGGGGGTGGGAAGATGCAGTTAAATTCTTACACTCTGCCCAACAAACAAGATCACCGAGAAATAATGTGAAAATGACAATTGCACACTGGGAACATTGTCTTTGCTTGAAGCAGGTACCTCCTGCAGAGACAACTCAGTGTCAAATCCAGGTCTGGCACAGCCCTACGCACCTTAGTAACAGTCTGGCCATGCTTTCCAGCTTCTTGCATTTTAATGTACACGAATGTCTAAATTCAGGCATTATTAGTGAAGCCTTTCTCAAAAGAGTTTGACTGAATCTTGGCATGAAATATCTGTGTGTTAGGGCAGTGATTTTTTTTTTTCCAAATTTCCATGACTACTGGAGATTTCCAATGCTTTTTTTACTCTTCCTGGGTGGAAACAGTGACATTCCTTACACCAGAGTATTATGGGCTTGTAGTCCTGCTAAGTGGGCAAGAGTCTTCAGTACTCAGGAAACTGGAAGGAAATACTAGATTATTTAAGGGAAGAAGATTGCTCTGGGCTAATTGCAGGAAAGGGCCACAACATGGATACTCTTCCAGCTGACAGAGGGGTGGGATCCCCTGAGCATGCAAATTTTAGCTTTGAAGGCATTGTTGAAACTAGTGAAAGAAGCCTTGGCTAAACTGGCTCCATTAAAGCCATTTTCCATGAGTCCTACCCCCAGTAACAGAGCTGTGATTGTTATATGAGAGGAAATATGCTGGCTGTTTCACACCTTCATTGCCCAGACTGGAGACCAAGGTTGTGGTGGAAGCTGCTCTTGACTTGGGTGGCTCAGTAATATAGCAACAGCCCCTATGTGGTGTCTTGAGTAGGAATGCTTGAAATGCAAACTCAGCAACTTTCCTGCTTGAGCGTTTCTGCTAGTCACTCTAGGAGATGGTGGTTTCTGGAGAAAAGAGATATCTTTTAGTCTTATTAGAGCCTCAGGAGTTTTAAACAAGGCCTTCACATAGAAAAATCTCATACAGATGAAAATTCAGAAACACCTGTTACTACACAGCCTGACAGTCCCAGGATCTCTATGTATCTCGACCCTGAGCATCCTACAGTAAATTACTCTGCATCCCTCCCACCAGCCCTCAGCATGAGCAGAATGGCTGTGCGTGTGCCTTTCAAATGTGAGACTGCTCTGTATAATGCTTAAATAGGAGTAAGGAAAAATGATATGCATGTACCAGCACCATATTAACATGATTTAAGCCATTATGCATGATCCGTAAGCCCCCAGGCATGTTATTGTCATTTAAAATTTCTGCCTACCTATTATGATTACAAGGGCTTCTCTAGAACGCGAGCTCCCTAGGTCGCATTTCATCAATTTGTACAGTGTGTATTCACAGAAAGCACAGTATTAAAAGTTTCTCTAAACATTTTGCTGCTCATTTTAGTGCCTAAGGTCAGTCTGCCAAGGCACTTCCTCTGTGCTTGCATATGTATGTGTGCATTTAACAAGTTGACTCAGAATTCCTAGCTATTTCGAGCTCACCAGGTCAAGAAGCTGCCCTGAAATACCAAATTCCTCTAACTTAGTTAGACATATGTAGCTTGGTTGCTGTACTTGGCTCAACAGCTGTTGCTTGTTGGTTTTGCTCAGGGCTGAAACCAGGCTGGGCTGTGCAGGGTCATTGCCCTGGACAGAAATGGGGTGAATCCCAGTGTCTGCTTGTTGCTGCCAGGGGTATGGTGACAGCAGAAGCTTGTGTAGTGATTGTCCAGTCTCAAAGTTGGAAAAAATAGAAAATGTGGCCATGGAAGGCCATGATGTTGTCTGTAGAGTGCATGGTGCATAGAGCAGGCATGTTGGAAAAAATCGTGTGGTGTTGCAGATTAGAGATGAAGCTCTGGAAGGGGAGAACTTCACCTGCAGAGAGTAGCAGAAATTATTTTCTTGCATTAGTACTTTGGCTTTCTAGTAGGTCCTAGCCAGAATTTTACCATCTGTGGCTGAGCATTACATTCCCAGTTTATTCTCCCTTTCAATCTCCTAGCAGCATAAGCAGTGGGTGAATGACAAGTAGCACATGTAATTGCCACATCAGGTGTGCTCTTAGTCCTGTGTATGCCACACACTTCCACTGTGACCTCTGTTGAATCACTGAATTTGTCTAGATTCTATATTTAGGCTGCTACTTTTTTTTCAGTTACTGAGAGTCTGTTTAATGTGAACATGTCTAGGTCTTAAAATTAAGGGGAACTTGTCTCAAAGAGGGCCTTCAGGCACTACTGTTACATACATCAATAATAGATATGTATTTTTACAAGCAATCTGGCCATTAAAGGTTTATTACATGCCAACAATGTATCAATGCCTATAACTAACTGTTTATAAGGCAGTGAAAAGCCTCAGGATATTTTGGATTTGGCTTTGAGCCCTAGTTTGCCTCCTACAAAAAAAAAAAAATATATATTCTGAGCAGCCTGAGCAAGATGAACCAGACAATTTTGTTTTTATCCACTGTCTGAGCATCAGAAGATGCTGGTGTTGCAGGAGAGCTGCTGCTACCTCTATGTTAGCAATTGTTTATGGTATATAGCCATGTTATTAATTCACTGTTGCATTCATGAGGGTTTAACAGCACAGCAGTGCCAGTATAGGATGCTATAAAAGATCTCCAGGGCCCTGTGAAAGAACAGGGATAGGCAGCAGCGTTAGTGTTGTTAGGAAGGATAAAAAACAATTGTTCTTCCTTGGGTCTCCCAAGAGGACTCCAGCAGGGACACAGCCAGCCAGTAACAAATTTAAAAAAGGCTTCTTTAACCACCTGATATATTCATATGTCCGCACACACTGGTGCAGTTAGGAAGTCTCATATGATCAATGCAATGTGCGTGCAGATAGTGACAGTAAATGTACAGGAGAGCTGTGGAAAAAGCTTAAATAAATGTTATCAGTGTGATTCCAGTGGTGATAATGGGAAATGAGACAAAAAAATTACTACAAATAAACAGCAATGTGAAATCATTTGAGGAGGGGAGTGATTACAATGGAAACAGCACTAATTAGAGAACTAATTATCAAATAGGTTTCACACTATCCAAAAAGCAACCTGGAAGCCATTAGCAACACACCCTGTGGTTTTGCTCAAGTAAGGGGATTAATGCACTAGCTCCATAAAGGCGATGGCAGTAATGAATCTCCAGTCCTCAAACAGTAATGATCTCTGACAGATATTTCAAAGAACTGCATTGTCAACCCTCCTATGACCATCTTTTGCTTCATTTCTAAAATTGCCTTGGAGAAAAAAAATTGAGGTCTCCTTTGCAGCTCCATATGTAGCTTTTCCCTGTCTGTGGCCAAATGGGGAAATGTTTTATGGATGGTTATGATGGATCCAAGACCTCTTGTTATGTGAATGAGGTAATGCTGCCTTGCAGTCCTGCGTGAAGCAATGTTTTGGAGCACAGGCTAATCCTTTCCTGGTAGGAACTGGGCACAAATGCCCTGTCCCTGTTGCAGAATATATTTCATAGATTCCAGGGCTTCCCCTTCTTCTCTCAGTATCATAGGAGGCATTATAATGACCAGGTTTTAGCTTGTCCATGGCTTGCAAAGCACTGGGTGATCCCCAGGGTGAGTGTGGAGATGTCTATAGGAGGTTCTGCATCTCCAAGACTGGCTTCAGTGAAGGGTAGGTGCTGCTCTGCCCACGCTGTCCCTCCCCATGGGCTGAAATGAGCCTTCTGGGCTCTCCATCTCACGCTTTCACCAGTATTATGTTTACTTAAAAGAAAACTTTGCTAAATATACTGTGTCTGGATGCTATTCATGATAAACAGAGACTCTGATTTCATCTGCTTTGAATTACATTTGCTCATGATTACCTGAACAGACCTTGTTTGTACTGGCTTTCTCAGTCTGTTATTGGCAGGCATCTCCGATTATATGAGTTTCCTTTCCAGTTTAATCTGCGTTTAAATTTTACAAATCAACTTTTCAGAGATCTGGTTACTTACTCTTCTTGTACCTGCTATCAAAGGGTATTGCTCTTCCTTTTTAATGTACTCCTACTCCCTTTGATATCTACTTTCTGCAGTTTTTGAACCAACCTTTTAAACCCAAGCTGACTTGTGTGGTTGGAAACAGGCTCATGGGAGCAAAAACAGAGTCAGCAAATAGTTTAATCCACAGTGAACCTTCCTGTCATATTTTTGGGTGATTTAGAGGAAAACATTTTGGTTGAAAAAGGCTGTGTTGTTTGTAGCTGTAACAGTCAAGGTATCTAGATAAGACATTTATTAGACAAACTGATAGAGCTGAAGAACAGAGACACAAGTGTCAGACAGGAGAGCTAAGTATAATTTGAGAAATCATCAGAGTTTTGTAGAGAGATGAGTAATACCATCTCTGTGGGAAAATACAGTTGGCAGAGCAGAGAGTGTTAGTAAAGGAAGAGAAAGGTGAAGAGGTAATTATCTCCTAGGAGAGTGGCACAGAGAGAGATGTGCTTGGCTTAGGCAGCTGGGGAAGGGAGAGAGAATATCTCGCGCCATCAAACCAGTACAACAAGTGGTATTTTGGGGTTCTGGAGGATATAAAGAACTGGTGAGATAGATTTTAGGTGTCTCTTCAAAAATACAGTGAAAAGAATGTCTTGGATTGATGAAGAAAACCTCCTGTGGCTGTCATGTACTGTGCTACTCTGCAACCCGTGTGGAAATTCATTGGGCAACTGCAAGCCACAGTGGAAAGACATCTTGTCTTGGTTTTAAAAAGCCATTATTCTTCATCCCAAAATTAAATTGGTCAGAAAAAGGGCATAAAACTATCTTACACACCCACAGACTGTCCTCAGCTCAGCGGTGCTACTTAATGACACTTTAAGCACTTCAAGCTCTATTATCCTATGTGAAAGAACAGCTCTGTGCCTCAAATCTCAGTTTAGAACATGAGAACTGGATTTAAGTCTTTCTCTTTCCAGGCTTCCTGTCTGGCTTTTGGATGGGATTTGTTTTTTCTCTCATTTTAGCTGTCAGATCGAAGCTCTGAGGTGGGTGGGATGAATCTCTCTCTGGAGAGCCTGATCTCTGGCTGTTGACAACAGGAGGAGCTTGCAGGAAAAAAAATTCAGCCTGGTTTTTGGAGCTTTTATTTGGCTAGATAGATGAGAGCAATCCCAGCCCTTGTCAATTGCCTAAATTTATTTGTTTTTCTTAATTCCTTTTTGTTCCTTAGAAAGGAAGTGCAATACAGAACTTCCTCATGGTAAAGAAATAAGTGCATTGAAGTTTACAGAGGAGCAAGATGCTATCCCAAGCTGTGCACCATATGTAACTTAGGAAGATGGATATTTGTTTGTACTGTGAGTTTCAGTTTCAGAATTATTTCTCTTTTCAATGAAGTGTCTTAAATCCCTTTTGCTGCTGTTGCTGCTAGTCACAAAAGCACAAGATCTTACACTGAAAATGATGCAGAAATCATCCCCCTTTTCCCCCCTCTCTCATAATTGTTATGTTCACTTTAGATGAAGTGTCTGAGTGGAGGGTTTAATTTAGATTTAATAGGATAATTATTGCATGACAAATTAATGCCAAACAATTATTAAGTACGTCTCTACTGAGGCTTCTGGAGTTTGTAATAGGATAGCTATCAGCTACCTGGTGGTTCAACTTTAAGAAGTCTGCTCCTAATAATCACAGCATTTATTTAACATACAATTTGAATACTGATTTTGTTATAGTATTGTCAGAAAATTACTCGATTCTCCTGACACCTAAAAGCTGGTAGGGCCAAATTTTTAGCAGGGAGGTCTTGGGTGACTCTAAGGAAGCAAGGTACAAGTATTGCTGGTGTTGTCACTGCTGCCTGCACTACACCTTTGGAAACAACAACTAAAACCCCAGACCTTCACTTGTGCATGCCAAATCATCTGCAGTCAACAGTGTTACCCCAGGGTAAAACTGATGGCACAGAGTGAGGAATCAGGTCTTCGTTTGCTAATTAAGGTCTTCATTTGACTAGGCATGCAATTAATTTAGGGTGCTGCAAGGTATTTTTTAAAGCAAGATACTTGGAGTTGTGAGAAATTAATTCAATGCTGAGCGTCAATGTCTATCTCTGCTTGTATCTACACTTCTCCCTCTGAGCTTCCCAATAGAGGCAGAAATGGACAGGATGTCCATGGGTGTCCTGGGTGTTGGGGTCCTGGTGCCCTGCTCTGGCAGGTTGTGTCTCCTGTAATTACTGCAAGCAAGTAGTGGAAGCAGTGTCCTCTCCCTCCTGCTGAGGATGAGAAGACAAAGACTGGTGTCCTTCTCACAGGCACAGCCCATCTCCTTCCTGGCTGGAAGAAGAAATGCCTGTTCCCACGGAGTGAACAGAATGAGTCATTTTGGGAGGGTCACAGCTGCTCTGATGTTACCTGGTACAGCTGTTTATAGCAGATCAAACACTGGTTACTGACAGTAAGTCTTCTAAAAACACTGACAGAGGAGATGGGGCTGGTGGAGACTGCACAAATGGCAGGTCTTATCTGCTAGTCTCACACTAAAAATTTGTTCCGTGCTTGATCTAAACTGTGCTGTAGCTTCTTGACCTTCAAAACATGCTGCAAAACTCTTGGTTTGGGGGTTGGATTTTGTTGGGGTTGTGGTTTTTTTTTTTTTTTTGCTTTTTCCCAAAGGTTTGGGATGGAGTGAATGACAGGAGGATAGTTTTGTTTGCGGGTGTGATGCTAATTTTGTGGCTGGAAAGCTTAGCTGGTTATCAACAGTCTGGATAGTGAGGCTGGCTGCCAGCCTGTCATTACATTTCGATTAGCGTTTTTAAAGACAGCTCCAAAAAAAAAAAAGTGCCCAGAGCTGCTATTTATTTATTTACAATGGGCTTACATTTGTGAAGGAATAAATAACATTCCTTCCCATGAGCTGAGAAAGGGAGCTTATTGCAAAACACCCAGAGTGAATACAAGTGCAAAACATAGGACAAAAATTACCTCTCTCCCTGCAAAGTAAAATGAATATATTACTCTGTATGTCTTTGTCTGCACGTGTATGTGTCTAAAAGATTTGCAAGGAACTGAAACAAAAGGTTGCCATGAGGACTTGTCCCTTTGTCTGCCTGCTGCTGCTGGCTGTTACAGCTTCATTTAAAAATGGCAAGAGAGCATCTCCTCTCCCTGTCACACAGTGTGGACTTGTCCCACCTTGGAAGGCAGCCAGCTTATGATATGGCAGTTGAGCCTGATCAGATATTTGGAATTAATACCCCAATAGAAGCTTGAATTCTTGCTTTTGGGATGGAGGCAGTGTTTGCCTTCCCCAGGGCCGCTTGGCATACCCATAGGATGTGAACTAGATTTGAACTTGGCTCGTTGCAGATTAATCCGTCCCTACAAAGATTTGTTTTCAGATCCCATTATTTATGAGAGAAGATTGTTCCTTCCCTCCTTCTCCTTCCCCATCCCTCTCCCAGGCTTCAAATCTTATTGCTGTGCCATCTAGTTTAATTTAACCCACAGCAATTAATGTCCTTGACTGGCAGTGTTTAAACAGCAAACAATTTCATCCTGTAAATGGTAGTTTGCTGCCTGGAATACAAACAGATCTTTAACAATTGCATCAGACTATATTTCCCATGGCGGTTGTAAATACAACACCTGCTATATTTTGGTACTCCATGTAGCAAAAGCTACCTGTGACATAAACATAATTCACGGGGTCATTTAAGGAATTGCCAAAATTGGGCTCTCCAATGGCTGATGCTTGGCTTTATGCTGCTGTGCTGGTATCGCTTCTTTAGCATAGCATGGTGATGGAGCTCGACTCCTAACTCCTTATTGACAAGATGTGGGTCATGTCAAGGAAAAACTGAGCTACTGGGAATGACATGCATGTGACATGCATCCATGCCACATGGTAATTATGCATGGGCTGATATTCTGCTTGCTGCTTAGGTCCCTGCGCTGAGAGGATGAGGAGGAGAAAGGTAGATGTGAGCTTGCAGTCTTGGGTTTCTCAGCAGAGGTCCCCAGTCCAGGGGCTAAGAATATTGCTGCTAAGCAGCAAGGGTTTTTGTTTTGAGGACCTGTCTGAGGTTGTGCTGGGTTGTGCTCACTAGCAGGATGTGAATCACAGCAGTGATCATGCTGCAGCAACCTTTCGATGTAATCAATCACAGCCTGGTTTGAGCCAGCATTTCCATTTATCTCATTGTATCTGTATCTCCCAGGCCTTTTCACTCCAGGAACTTCTAGGAATGAATCTTTAAAAACTCATAGCGCCTTGCTTTCAAATGTTAATCTTCCACCTAAAGCAAAGATATGGGGAAAGGGCTGACTTAGAAGGATGAGACCTCAGCTGCTTCAGCAGGCTGAAGGGACCAAGGGGCCCTTACAGAAGGTGCTGTTCTGGGGAAAATTGCAGAAGAACCAGATCCTGTGCTTTGGGAAACACTACTGAGTCCTGAGGTGGTAAATGCAGTTGAGGAATACTAACTATCAGCACCAAGCAAATGAATCTATTTAGTATGGGGCTGTGCTTTCCTCTGACAAAGAAAGCCCTTGAGAAATGCTGATGCCTTCAGAAGCTTGATGTCAGTGAAAAGTTAAGGCTGAAGCTATTGGGGAGAGGCTGCCTGAAGTTCACGTGTAGGGGATTTTAGGACATGGAGTCTCCATTATCCAGATTAACAGTTAACATTTTCCTACATCAGATTAAAACATATAGGCTCATTTATTATTCATTATCTTATTCGTCTGATATTTCAAATGCTGCCACTTCTGATAAGCACAGCATAGCCTCCCAGGGGGCTTTTACCATAGGAGCAGATGATACCCATATTGCTGTAGATGGATACGAAGGCAGATGAATAATCTTTCACAGTCTGTCTTTCAGGATGGTGAAATTATGGCTGAAATCTCGGGATAGTCTCCTCAACAGAAAAAAAAGGTGTATTTTCTGTCCTTTGATACCACCTTTTACTACTGCCTGAAACAAAGTAGACATAAAAGGAAAATGTTTTAACACTCCATCAAATCTTTAGCATATTTTTAAACTAACCGATCATCTGAAATCAGAAAGCAAATTTACTTATCAAATCTTTAGCGTATTTTTAAACTAACAGATCATCTGAAATCAGAAAGCAAATTTACTTTTTTCAAGAAACAGATGAAGTGAAACTTCTGTTTTGAAGTCATACCATGTGTTTTTAGTGTGTTCAAAATATAAAGCCATACTGCAGAATTAAAAAAGAAAAATACCAATGTCTTGTCAATAGAAGGTTGCTTTAAAAATATTTAGGGTACCCTTTCTGTGACACATATGGCCCAACATATTTTTACACTCCTTTATTCACTCGCTGTGTATGCGTGTCTTCACAGAAATCTATAGTCGCCCACGCCTACCTATAAAAATGACTCAAACTATTTTTCTCTAGGGCACAGAAGAGCCAGTAAGTTACAAGGTCCTGTGTACTGCCATTTATTTAATGACAAATTGTCATATTGAAATTGCTAAGCTCTTTTCTTTTTAGCCTATGTGGACCAAACACATTGAATTGCGTTCTTAGAAATTGTTTAAATATTGCAAGTTTGAAGCATCCAGATTTCCGCTGGGAGGGTTACATGGCATTGTACGAGCAATCCAGGGAGTTCCCGTGCTGGTGACAACTTCCTAATTCAAATGTCAGAAGGGCCAAGCCTGGCTAATGCTTTACTTGACTTGAGTACTCACAAGGAGGTAAGAACTGGCACTAAAACTCTCCAATACACAGGTTGCAATGACGAGCAGATAAAGAAGCATGCATGGGAGTAGAGATGGGGCTTTGGCAAATGAACTTTCAGTGCTAAGCCTCATTTTTATATGGTTATAAATAACTAACACTGCAGTACAGTGACAACGCTGCAAAAGCCAGTCAATAGCATTTTCTTTTCCAAAAGGTCAGGTGGATTCAAAAATAAAAAGGGAGAAAAACAGCATGAAGGCAATGCTTCTGAGCTCTTGCAAATAGGTTGATGAGGAAGGGGCCCTTGTAGCATAGCGCATCCAGCAGCTCTGCCTACATTGGGATGTATGCTTGAATTCCAGTGGATAGATCAGCATGTGAAACATCTTTCTTCAGGGATGCATGTTTCCCAGGGTAGGGGTGGAGGGGATGAGAACCAAGGCTCTGCTGTTCTGGCCATGCTGGGTGTTCTTGTGTCCACTCCTCAGCTTTTGATGGCACAGCCTGGCTCTGCAGAAATGCAGTGTACCTCCACTGCTGTGCCGGAAAGGCAGCCACGGTTTTGCCAGTCCTAAAAGCTGCTGAACTTTGAAACCTGGCAGCATGTAATTACTCATGGCGCCAGAAGCTCAACAGCTTAATGCCTCTCCACGTCGCTGAACACCATCATTCCTGTCCTAATTATGACCTGGTCATTGTGCAGAGAAAGACGGCACAGTCAGACACAGTCCAGCTGTAATCCCTTAACTGCTGCTCAAATGAGCTGTCCTCACACCGGCTAGTGTTGCCAGATTACGGTAGGCAGGCAAAAGCTGGAGAAAATTATCAATGTGTGTGCCCTACAGAAAAGTAGTGCACGTTTAAATCCCCTCAAGGGAGAACTCGTCTCAGTCTAAATGGATCAGACACATCATTTTTGGAAAGTGCACAGGCCAATCTTTTGATGTGCTCCTCTCCTGCTATAACCCACAGATTTATAAACTCCAGTGGTATGCACGGGATGGCATGGGGGGATGGCTGATGCTCCTGCTGTCTCAGTGTGTCTAGCACAGGAAAGATGCAGTATAACACCAGGGCTTTCAGGGAAACCTCCTAGGACATGGGCTCATCCAGCACCTGAGACCTGGGTGTAATCAGCAAGGGACAACTTAAGTGGTGACCTCCATAGCAGTGCTGATGTGACAGGCTTTTACAGCCTCCTTGGAATGAGCGAAAGTAAAGCCTTTCTAAGAAAAGTGGAGCAGGGCATGATTTTTATACCTCAGAATATCACATCTTGTGTTTTCTTTGCGAGCATGAACATTTCTACCCTCCAGAAAGTACTTTCTCTCTCCCAAACTCCCTCAGCTCACATGATAGTTGGCAAAATGGGTTAAGGATCCTAAATTTCTCTGACAGTTAAAATACAAGAACATGAATAATTTATGCAACTCCACCCCAAGTTAAGAGACAAACATCAGCTAGCGTGCAGCAGCCACTGAGTTCCTTGAAATACTATCTCAGCTTTGGGTGTTGGGTTGATTTTATTCAAGAAAAACAGGAAAAGAAGAGGCATATGAGCAAGCATGCCTGAAATCTCTTCTAATCGAAGCCGACATGAGCTGAAATAATCATGAATTCCAGCACCTGTGTTAGGTGCATTAGTCCTGTGTGTACCTAAGGTGTTCTGCACACACATCAAACTCCTGCTCAAGCACTTCAGTCCCTGCTTCTGTACCAGAGGAATCAAAACCTCTGTTGTACCTGCAAATTACTGCCCAGTGTGATCTTAAATATTAATCCGCTTCAGGGTATTAATCATCTGGAAGGCAAGACATCTATTTAGGCCATGCAGTAGAAGGGGGGCTCTGCTTTGTCACCTGTGACGGAGGTGGGATAACATGTCTTGCAGTGGTGACAGTGGGCTGAAGGAGATCATCTCACACCCTATCTCCTTTGCACCTTGCTGCCTGCAGCAAGAGTGCTTTTGAAGGTGCTGTGTGTGTTACCTGGGATGAAATACCTAGGAGAAGAAACAGGGCCAGAGGCAGCAGGAAGGTGTGTATTTCAGATTTTGCTTCTAGGATACAGGGAAAAACTCCATCAGACCTGCAGTGAGGTGAGCCTCAGGAGCCCCTGTACCAGCCTGCTTTCCCCTTCACACTGCCACAGCGGTTTACAAGCCACAGTCATGTCAGACATGGGATATGGTTGCATCATATTCTAAGCACAGCATCCCTGGAACTCTTAAAGATTAAAATGTAGCAAACCATAAATATTTGAAATCCCCTGGAGCTGGCATATGTACTGTCTTTAAGCAGACCTTTTTGATCTGGTATCTGTTTTTTCCTGTAACAGCAACACGCCTCTCGCGAGGTTCTCCTTTTTTTCTTTTTTCCCCCCTTTCTCTTCTCTGGCAGCAGAAAGTTTCCAGTTGCTCTGGCACAGAAGTAACAGCATCCTACATCCCTCCTGACCCCATAACCGCCTCTTTCTGCTTTTCTTCTTGTCTGGATTTTGCTCAAATATGTGGTGATTTGATGTCATGAAGGACTACTAAGTAGTGGGGTCACCCTTTGCACCTGGCCAGGACAGGTCTAAAATGGGTTGACTTCTTTTTGTTAAGCACTTTGGAGATGTAGGATGGCACAGTGCAAGATAAGGACTAGATTCTGCCCTGCTCATCTGCTCTGAGATAGACTGCAAGTCCTGACTTGCTGGGCTAGTCTGCTCCTACTGAAGGTTGGGGGGAATCTCTTCCCCAGAACAGTGTTTAATCCAAGGGATTCTGATGGGGTTTGTGGTGGGAGAGGCAGTGCTTAAATCTGCCATTCATTGGGTTAATGGAGAAAAGCAGTACTCATCGCAGTGTTTCTCAGAGCACTGTTTCAGCTGAAGTTGTTTTTGAACAGACTGGGAAGACTGGCAAATGTTTCACTGCAGGGTGGACAGACATTTACTTGGATTTTCTCACTGGGAGTGTGATCAGGCTTTCTCCTGTGTGCTGTGCATCTGTTCTAATAAGTACTCTCCTGTCTGTCAAAGAGAAGAGCCAGGAACAGCACCAAAAGAAATTCCCACTTGCATCTAAATGAGTGTTGCCAGGAGGAAGGAAGAACATTTTCATTGCCTTGACTTATAACAAGAGGGAAGAAACAAATCAGAGTTTTGCAGTGAAGTAGTACAATTTTTATCGGCACAGGATTCCTTCAGTCACCCTGTGTGACCACATCTGACATAACCCCAGGGTGTCCCAGCGTTGTCCTCCTGCAGTGTTCTCCCTCGGGAACTGAACTCTGCACACTTTGCACAGTCTGTCTGTGGAGCTGGAGATGGGCAACTGTAGTAATCCTCATTAGCAGACTCATTAGCCTTGGATATGGATCACCCTGTAGAGGGAGACAGTGGTTCTCCCTGGTAAAACATCCTCTGTGATCAAAGGCAGGGAATGTTTCACCCATTTCTCCTTAGAGTTAAGCTGAAATGCAATTATGTTTTTTTTTCCTGAGGCCAGGGAATAGACAGATAATAGCAAGCACTGACTTTTCCCTGATAAACTTCTTTTCTGAGCAATTTTTCAGAAGGATTTCCCCACCTACCTTTGCTTCAGTGATGCTGCAGACAGACCTCTTCAGGGCATAATTCAGGGCATCTCATCGTTTCATGCTTTCTCAGTCTATTGCTATTTTTAGCCTGGTTTCCCAATAAACTAACAACTCATAATCACATGTTCCCTCACCTTTTGTCTGTCAGTCCCTTGGTCTTCCTCTAATGGTCTCTGAATTAATTGACCAATTTCAGCCATTCTAGATGGAAGAAATTATGTTCCTTTGAGTAGAATAGGCAGAGTAAGATTTACACGTTCCTGTTAAAGGAGGATTGCCATGAATATTACCTGTTCTGCACTGGTCCAGGTGGCTGGTCAGCAGGTGGACAGGACTGACACAGCCACAACACGGGCTTTTTCTTGCCTTATACAAGTGAAGTGACAAATAAATTGGGCAGGGGGAAGACTTCAAGGCTAAGACAGGATTATGTGTGAGGGGCAATTGTGAGTGAGAACTGGGCTTCTTAAGGCCAGCAGAGATACTGGAATTTTGACCCATTGGAAAAGGAGTTTTATATGTTTCCAAGCTCAGCTGCATTGCTGATGGTGGTAGACAGGATTTCTGCTGTCAGAAAATGTCTGAAGGACATTGTTTAATGTCATACTGGGCACCTAAGACACGAGAGCTACTTCCCCCTTTAATTCTATCCAGGAGAAAGATCTCCACTTCCCATCACCGGCTCAGCTCCCTCAAAGGCATATCTAAATTGCATCTCCTATAATTCCCAAACTTTCCATGTGTACAGCTGTTGAGATCTTCAAATGCCTCTAGCCACATTCAGCCCTACACTTTACTTGCATTACTGACAGAGACAGCTCTCATCTGCAGACCAGCAAATTGTGTTGACCCACTTACCAGTGCAAAATGAATTCCCTTTCTTGTCTTTCCTTAGAAAGCTAGAGATGTACCTTCAGCTACACCCTCTGTTCAACTTGCACTTTTTTTAACCTTCTAATAGCTTTGTAATCAAGATCCAATTTTGGCTCAGGGCTTATTTGAAGTTGCAAACCTCTCTGAGTGTGTTGAGAAGTTAAGGTACTTCAAGGGGACAAGTGTTGCTGTTTCTTTGGCCTTTTGAAGTACTGCTAATAGAAGAGCTATCTGACTCCGTCACACACAGGGAGTTAATTGAAAACCTGGCTGTCTGCTATTGGCCATTAGGACAGGCTGAATAGCAGGTTGTTCAGCCAGAGCATCCTGAGCCCTCCCCTGCTGCTTCTTACCCCCATCGGTTTGGATTTCCAAGATAGCAATTGGCGAGAAGACAAAATTTTCATGTCTCTGGGCAAGAAATACAATATTCATTTTGCATAGATTTATTATGTGTCTGGAAAACGTATCGCTCCTACATTCACTGTATAACAAAACTGGCCAGTATTGACGGTGCCTCGCTGAACGATGCGCTGGTGATAGTCACAGGGAGCAGGATTGCCAGATGTACCGGCAGGAAACCAACCACTCTCTAAGTGGCCAGATGCTCTGACTTGCACGCTGCATTGCAGTGTGTTGACGTTGTTGAGTAACCGCAAGATGTTCCACTGGATGAGCATCAGCAGCCGGTGTGTCCCAGGTGACGAGGAGCTGCTTAAATCAGGACATTGAAATTCTATATCGTGGTTCATAACAATGAACTTTATTGATCCTGTCTACACTGAGGACCTGATCCAGCAAAGCATCTGAACACGTGCATTGCTCTGAGGCAGCAAGTGTGTACCTTCTCTTTGCTTTGCTCTGATTTGAAATGAAAAATGCATTCTGAAATCAGTTATTTGTCTAGAATGGGAATCGCTAGTTGCAGAAACATCATGTCAGTGTGAAATAGCATCGGTGTGTCCCAAGGGAAGGGGCTTGAGCCAGGCAGACTGACCCTGCACCGAAACCATTGAGGAGTGCCTGCACAATCTATTGCAATGTTTTAGTCAAAGGGAGGTGGGAGTGGGGAAGAAGCCAGCTTCCTGCTGGTGGGTGAGGATATTCAGCTGTGGGTGATCATTTCTGATCTGCAGGGACATGCTGATTGTGCTGGAGGCAACTCCACCACTGTCCTGATTCAACTAGGTTGTTAGTTGTATCCAACAGACATGATTTTTCTCAGGCTCTGACCGTGATACAGTTAGAAAATAGGATTGGCAATGCCCTGAACCTCTTCCCCATCTTCATACAGAGCAGTGTGGGCCATCAGAACCCCCCATTAATTTATTCTCATTTACAGTCCTTTGGGGGGGGGGGCAGTTGTAGATCATTTTGGAGCACATGGTAAGCCAGGAACCTTTCCTGTAAGTGTAAGAAAATACTCAGTTTACAGCTGTGTGGGATATTTATAAGGCTGCATGTAGCTTTTGAATGTTACTTCAGTGGACATTTTAATTGGACTAAATCTGTCTGGGAACCTGGTGCTGAGACACTCCTGTCACTGCAGGTTAGGGTCTCTGCCATTAACCGCAGCTGGGAAAGGAAGAAATACGCTGTTAAGAAAACATGTTCATTTTAGGAAAAGATTATTTGACAATACCTGAGAGGTGAGGGGGGTGGGAAGACACATCTAAACCTTCCTGCGTGTTTAGTGGCACAAGCCAGCCTCATGTATTACTGAGGAAGTAGCTCTGGGCTGACGTTAACTGCAGAATGGGCTGTGCTTTGGTGATCTCTAATCTGAAGTGTCACAGGACACTGCGACATCCATAACATTAAGTGCATTTTGCTCTGCTTTTATCCCAGGCTGCATTTTTGAATTGCAATTGTGCTTTACCCATGTGTTGTGTTACCACCACTCCACGTGTAGGCTTTCGAGCTCTAATTTGAAGCTGTCGCTTTCCCTGGCTCCTATTCCACTCCTTGTCACACCTGCTTTGATGTATTAAGCTATCACTTGTTGTGTGTGTGCTTTTTAATCCTTTTAATTCCTTTGATTGCTGGATGTTGAAAGACAAAAGGAATAAATAACTGGAACAAAGACTGAAATGTGTGCTCAGAGGGAGTTTTTCTCCTCCTGAAGTAGAGGTTGTTTTTCTTTTACTCACAGAAATATTCCAATTCACTTAATCATCTTTTTTAAATGTGAGACGCACAAAAGATGGGATTGTCTTAAGTGA
>NW_010143181.1:166016-182573 GCF_000699245.1 Pterocles gutturalis
GGGAGCCAGCTAGACTCCCGCCTGCCTTTAAGCTCCTTATTTTACTTGGTAATTAAAAAAAAATTCCAAGTACTCCCCCCAAAAATCAAATCAGGATTTGTACCTTTATATCCAGGGGAAAGCTGTTTTTCCTTTGGTGAAGGAAACCGGTCTGGGCAGCTATTGCTTTGAATACTGACTAGACACACAGTCTCAGCCAAATATCAGACACATTCAAGAGCCAGCATTACTTTAATCAGTCACCCTTGGTAATTAAAAAAAAATTCCAAGTACTCCCCCCAAAAATCAAATCAGGATTTGTACCTTTATATCCAGGGGAAAGCTGTTTTTCCTTTGGTGAAGGAAACCGGTCTGGGCAGCTATTGCTTTGAATACTGACTAGACACACAGTCTCAGCCAAATATCAGACACATTCAAGAGCCAGCATTACTTTAATCAGTCACCTCTGCTTCCTCTTCCCTCTCAATCACAGCCCCAGCAGGTCCCTGCCATCCCTTGCTGCCTTACCTTCCCTGTCTCCCTTTCTCTCCACTTCTTCCCCTTCTCAATCCTTCATTGCCTGCCTCAGCAGGTCACCTCTTTCAGACTGTTGCTACTGATCTGTTCGTATCATCCTCCATCTTTTTCCAAGTAAGGCATGCTGGTCCCTATGGGACATCATCAAAGCAGAACCCTGGGAGACACCTGAAACAAGACCATGGTGATATTTGGGGTGTTCATGCCGAGTTCATTAGGCTCATTGTCCTCCTGAACCTTTGAGCAAGGCTGTCACTGTTTTCCGTGGGTCCTTTTTGTTAACTGCCCAGCCAGGAAAGCAAAGCAGCCTCCTGTCCCTCCCGCCTCCCTCCATGCCTCTCCAAGATGATGGTACCAAGGGACTCCAGCTGGGAGGTGACTGTGCTCTGCCATTTGTGTCCATAAACATTTACAGATACCTTCTGGCTAGCCCAGGCTGGAATAACATGGCATAATTGAAATGAATTAGTGATGTGCCATATACACTGAGGGGTCTGGGACCAGAATAAGCCCAAAACTCTGAAAGAAGATGAGTGAAGAGTAGCTTTCTCATCCCAGGGGTCTTGTCGATCAGCAAGATTTACTGTTAAGAATCTGAAGTCAATAATCTTCAAATAATAACACACTGATAATGAAGTACTCATTGCCTGCATGTGGCTTGGGCTGGTTTTGCCCCTTTTCCCATCTGCAAAGCCCTGGGTACCCTCAGCAGGATGATGTACACTGCTGCAGCTCCCTGCATTTCGGTCCTGAAATTGGAAAGGGATTATTTTTGTATGCTTTCAAATGTGTGAACATTTCTAATTTTCTTGCCTGCTCCTGGGGCCTTAGCTTTGTTAACATTTTGGAAATGAAGCTGTGCCTTGTGAGAAAGCTTTTCACAAAAAAAAAGCATTCAAGCAATCAGCCAAAGTTCTGTAACTTCAGAGTAACTATGTTGCCTCATTCATTTTTTTTCCATTTAATGACACTGCCTCTCCGGCTCACCTCACACGCTTACTTCAGTGGGAATAGCCAAGTGTGAGCTCCAAAATTCAAATTATGTTGGATGTGTCCCTTTGTTCGTTTTGAAGAGAGGTATAAAAGGCCAGCCTGTGCAATTTAAAGACTGCATTTTTGTCATGTTTAGGAAGGTATTTGTTACCTCATGACTTAATCTCTCTGTTGCTTTACTTAATGCTCACCTATAAAAAGGATGATAGCATGTCACAGCAGTAAGAGAGAAGAGGGAATCCATTTCTGTCCAGACCATCTCTTGAAGAGGGAAGGTTGTGATCCAAGACCCCAGGCAGCTCAGGGGTAGTGTGGTCTTAGGAGATGCTCCCAGATCTTCCCCGGAGCAGCAATGACCTCCTACTTTGCACGTGACTTTCCTGGATCACTGTTTGCAACAAATATTCAGCCATTGAAATTAGCTTGTAACAAGACACACTCTGACAGAGGCGACCTAGCCGTGGAGCACTCTCTGGTGTGGTGTTGGTGGGGAAAAAGAGCCTTGTACCTCAGCCCGCCGGCTTAAAGTTGCTCCTGCTAGGAGAAGGAAGGAATTTATCAACCAGGGAGGACAGACAAAAAAAGTTACTGGAACATTGTATTAAGAACAGTGAATATACACACATAAACCATAAATTTGCTTAATAAGAGTTAATTTATTTCTCAACAATTGAGTCAGCAATGCTAAACATCTTCTATGAGGGATAGAGATGGCCACTTCCTTCAGGAGGAGTTTGTTTCATTTTTGTGGGGATAGGCTGTGGAGCAAGGAATGATGTCTTCTCTGGCAGATTAGTACTCCACCATTTTTGATGTAGAAACTTCTACAGCCTTTGGTCTAAATGTCACGTGAAAAAAAGGATTGTGTTTTGTGTGAGGCAACTAAGCAATTTCCTTTTGCCACTGGAAAGGTGACAAATACTTTTCATCAGCAATTCATTAGAAGGAAAAGTCATAACTGTTGGTTCCATCCCCAAAGTAATTTCCGTCAATGCCACGTGTATCCTCTTAGCCCATCTTGTCACAGCACTGCCATGTGGCTCTGCATAGCTAATATTAGGATTGTATCCAGGAGGTTAAAACTGAAGTCCTTTCAGGTGAGATTGCAGTCTAGTCTTCCAGCTGGTCTCACCATCCTGTTTCTGCAGAAATATCCTGACCATCCCTCCAATCCAACCTGGTGAGAATCAATATTAGTTTTCTAAATTCACACACACTCTCAAACACTATTTTTGCAGTTTATTCTTAACTTGAGCTATGATCATTCTCAGGTACATGCACAACCCAGAATGCTTGCTAGATAAGCCTATCTCCTTGATTCTTGTGGTAGTTTTGCTTTTCTCATGCTGGTATTTTTCTTCAAGCCAAAAGGTACAAGAAATGCAAGGTATCAGCCTTGTTCCTTCAAGGGGGCCAATAGCATGGATGTCAGGCATGGAGAACTGGTTCCTGTGTAGTTCTGTAGGCTAAGTTTGACTCTAGGGGTAAATATTTAATGTTTTGGGTTTGTTTAGTGATAATTTAATAGGCAAATGACAACATCAGAGAAATAACAACATCTTTGATATTGGAAAGTGTTGTTGCACTCCGTTCGGTAAAGACATAAACATTTTTAATTAATAAAGTGTTCTTCAAAAATGCATTATTTACTGGCTTGAATAGTAATGAGAAGACAATTCATCTTATTTAATGAACCATTTAAAAACACTTTTGACAGAGAGAGCAACAGACTGTTCCCTTTGGCATTTTTTTTTCTCCTCCTGTTGATACTCAAATGCATATAATAACAAATACAATAGTGTAAGACTGAGGCTATAGATCTCTTTCCAGAATTTGGGCAATGAAGTCAGGTTTAGCCTACCTCAGTATCAACTACAGTTACTAGCTCTTTATGTATCTGGGCAATGCATTAGTACATCCCAGACCAGGCTCTATCAAAATGTGTTACTGGAGAAATAAGCACAGTTGCTGTTGTTAAAATGTCACCTCTTGGTAACCTCAGTTTATTCAGGGAAGAAAATGATCTCTAAATACAAATCTGGCCTGATAGTCTCTGGAGAAATCCCTCCATAAGATTATTTAAAGGTTATCTGCAATTTGGCTGGAAAATAGAGTCAAAGCTGTTAGCGTGACTCTGTCATTGTATTACCCCAGAAAGTTCAACGTGTTTTTCAGTTGTCAAGTACAGAGATTTTTGGCCTGCTTAAAGCTGTGGCAAATACTCCTGAGGATTCATGCCAGAATTTAGAAATGTATTGATCAGGATGAGTAAGAAGAAAAGAACAAAAACTCAACATGAAGCATCCTGAAACTGAAACGCAAAGATCAAGCATCAAAACATAATCAAAATTTATCAAAGACCTTTTCTGAGACTAAGAATATATTAATTAGTGGATGTTAATTCTATCAAGTGTTCTTTCACAGTGAGGAGGAAAAGGTTAGATAGTTGCTGAATTTGGACTCATTATTGGGCTTACATGTCTTGTCGTTGACAAAATTTGTGTATGTGAAGTTGAACAAAGCTGAGCCAGTAAAATGGGGAAAATGTGGTTTTTCTTTGTGCTTGCAAAATAGTCAACAGCCAGTCAGTCCCAACTGAGTGTTTAGATGGGTACAGGGGAGCTACAGGGACTATTTCCCTTGCCTGGACACCTGTGTAGCTGTTTTGTTCAGATCTGTCTCATGCATCTTTCCTTTTCATCTTCTATATGATGGGCTTGCTCAGCCTGGTCATGCTGGGATGTGTGGGATGGGTCATCTCAGACAAAGATAAAGGAGAAAACTGGGCAGAAAAAGTGAACAGGATGAGGTATGTGACAGGGGCGAGAGCAGAGCAGACCCACATATGTGAGACTGGCAGGTTCTTGATTCTCCACAGTGACTGGTTAATGAGCAAAAGGAGATTTGAAAGAGATTTTAGAAAAGGCAGAGTCAAATTCTTCTCAGACGTGCACAATCAATGGACAAGAACCAGCGGGTACAAGTTGCAGCAAAGGAATTTCTGACTGTACATAAGGAAAAAAATTGATGTGAGTGTTTTGAAGTACTGAAACAGGCTCAGAGAGGTGTGGCTCTCCATCCTTGAGGCTTTCGAGATTTGACTACAAAAGAGTTCAAGCAGCCTGATCGTGCTTTGAAGTTAGCTCTGCAGGCACTTGTACTAGGTGACCTCCAGAGGTCCCTCCCAACCTAAATTATTCTGTGATTCTAAGAAAATGTGGCTTATGTTTTATGAATAGGCACTGTATGGTACAGCAAACAAATACAACAAAGGAATGAAAAGTTGGGGTTTTTTTAAATTAAACATTTCTTTTCCTTTGCCAAGATTTGAGTACAAGATTTCCTTAGCAACAGCAGAATGTGTTTTTTGGCAGGGAAAAGGTGGTGCAAAAGCACTGTTCCAGCACAGTGTAGGTGCTTGGACCATCAGCAGGTGCAGTGTGAAAAGACAGTTCTCTGAACCCTAAGTTTGGCAGGTTTAAGTTGAGAAAAAAAAATGAGAAGACAAAAAAGAAAAGAAAACCATCTGTACCTCAAGCTCTGCTGAAGTAGAGTTTGGAGTTAAGCAATGAAAGAAAATTATCTTTAAAGAGTCACCTGAGCTTTTTCTTTTGATTTGAATGTTGCCAAGGACTAAGAATAATGCTATACCAAATGTTCTTACAAAAATTGAGAAAATATCTGCGGTCAAGCACTGTAAAGCACCTGACCAGCATTTTAAATGCACCTTCTTTCCCTTCCTCCTTTGGTCAACAGCCTCTAGGAAATGAGAAACAATCACTTGCTTGTTGGTTCCCCAGTGGGTAGCCTTGCCTGTAAGCAATTTGCCATTTAGCGCAGTTAAATGAGAGATCATGTTTTTTGTTTTTTTCCCCTCTTACCCAAGCTGTGATCCTGCTGCTGTTGCAGCAGTGGATGTTCTCCCCTCCTTCTCCTCACTGTACTTGCCAAACACGCACAGAAACACCAGACCTGTCTGGCCATAAGTAACAACATGGAGTCCTGCTGTAGTTTACAGCATGAAATAGCCAGGGAGTAATCGAGCCCTGGGAACATCTCCAACATCAGCTGGCCTGAAGAAATAATGGGAGAGAAGGAAAATGGCATGAAGCTATGCCTAGCAGCACTGGTGCTCTGAAGTCCTACACTGTCTATAACTGTCTCCTCTGAAATAGCCTCTTCCTCTCTTCTGTAGGGTGGAGGCGACTCGCACCAGCCCTTCTCCCTCAGGAAAAGCTGCGTAGTGCTGGGAGTTGGTTGCAGAAGGAACAGTTAGGCCAGATTTGCAATTGAGGGGTGGCTTTTTTTGAGCCTCTTAGGAGGAGTAAACAAGCCAGAATGGAGTGAATCAATCCCCTAAATTCAGGATAGTCCCTCCAATGATGGCTGGGACCAACAGATAACTGCCCAGCTCTTGCTGGTAGCTTTTGTCTGGGATGAGAGGGGAAGCTGACAGATGAAGAATCTCGATGTGTGATCCAGGAGGGGCTTTGCATGTGGGGATAACAGAACATACCAGAGGCAGTTCCAGGTAGCACAGGAGTCTGAATTAATCTTGGAAATATGTATGCATAGCTCTAAACCTGTATAGTCCTATTCCCCTGTGCAAAAGTATTATTGTCACTGTGGTGGCCTACCTGCAGAGAGACACTACAGCTCTTTACTAGCTACTCTAGACAAATCACAAGCCCGTTCTATTTATTTTCTTTTTCTGTTACTGTACACCTGCAAATGTGCAATAAATAAACAAATAAAAAAAAGAATATGGCTGTTAGTCAAAAGAAAGCATCAAGGAGGTGAGAACATCTCTCTCCAGAACGATGAGTGCCTGGAAAATGAGCCTTGAGGGGGAAAAAAAATGAAGGGGAGCCATGGAAATGAACAACAGGAGAATGCTACAAAACGTTGTTGCTTCTCAGTAGAATTTTACCCATCAGCTTTGACATAAGTACCATATTCCGGCTGTAAAACATAATTAGAGCAGTGAATCAGAAAGGAGCTGTCCATCGAATAGCACAGTGTGTTCTCAGCCAAGGAGAGGGATGTGAAACTCATGCAAATAAGGCTGAGTTCCCTGCTTCCTCCTTAGGAAACTGAGTGTGACACAATCAGCAAAAAAACGTTTGCAGCGAGCTGCAAATTTCACATGCTCATCGGAGCTGGAGTTTGCCTTTGAGCTCTGCATTAAATCAAGTGAGCTGCCTCCCTCCATCAGCTCCTGCTCTCGGAGCTCCCCTTGCAAAATTCAAGTGTTCCACAGCGCTGCTCCTCAGCTCTTTTGGTGGGGAAAGCAATGGTCAAACCCAACAGATTTGGATGTGAGCTAGAAGTATGTCTCATGCTAAGGTGTGGTAGAGCAGGTCTTCCTGCTCACTGGTGTGGGTTCTTCTGGTGTTTGCCAGGCTGGATCCAATCATCCATCATTTTATCAACTCTGCTGGCTCTGTGCACAGAGGACTCAAACAATGGGTCATTTAAAGGACCCTTTCAGAAAAAGTAGACTCTCTCCTTTTTTGATTCCTGCAGGGTTTTATTAATGCATTTTTCAAGCATATCAAAGGCACGTGTTTACCCTGGAAGTTCCAGGATATCCTCAGCCTGGATGCAGCACACAATTAGCAGTTTCCCATTATATTTCCATCTGCTGCCTCTTACAATGTCAAGCCCTGAAAAGTACCCTCAGACTTTTTCATTCCCTTTAGGGTGGGGAGTACAAACATGTTCCTTTCTTGTGTAACTTCTTGATCTGAGAACAGGCAACCACCTTGGAACCACAACAGGAGTGTTGCAGTGCTACTCTTATTGCTTTTCTCTTCTAGGGAAGACTTCTTCAATCATAACAAGGCATACCAGAGGCATATAATTTTGTAATTCACAAGCCTGTGTCTCAAAAGTTGCCCAGCCTTGTAGTCTATGCCTATGCCATTAGATGTTATAATGTTATTTAGATGTTTAGTGCTCTGTTTCTGATCCTTAACATTGCCTTTGTGCTGTGTTGCTCTCTGTTTGTCTGGATCTACCAAATCTGTTCTCCAAGCTGGGAATTTTAGGCACTGTTGGGTACACTTCTGCTTGTCTGGACCTACCAAATCTGTTCTCCAGGCTGGGAATTTTAGGCACTGTTGGGTACACACAGCTTATGCCCAAATACTGGCCCTGCAGCCAATTTGCACACAAATGACTCAAGTCACATTTTTCTGCATGCCAAACCTTCATTTGATTCTAGTTATTGGTAGCTTAAGCCTGAACACTGGCCCTACAGCCAATTTGCACAGAAATTACTCCAGTCACATTCTTCTGCAAGCCAAACCTTCATTTGATTCTAGTTATTGGGAAGAGAGCAGACCTGACCCTAAGTCCAAGTGCATTATGCATCCAACTAAACAGACTGAACCTTATAATGGCTTTTGACCGCTTAAAGTTGTGTTGATTTTGAAGGCACATCAACAATGCAAGTAATACAAACAATGAATGCTGAATGGGTAGAATTTCACTGCTTGCACATTCCCTACAAGTAGGACTTTCTCCCTGAGGAGTTTCTGGAATCTAACAAAAAGATACTTATCCTGGTTAATATTTGAAATGAAACACACCCTCCCTGCCCCAACCTGACCCAGTAGCTGTGATGAGGAACATCTCCTGCCCAGTGGCCAAGCTCATGGGGATATTTGTCCCTGAGGAACCCAAAGTCCCTTTCATTTGTACAAAGGAAAATTAATTGTGTGATAAATGCAAAATTCATCTTAGAGAAATGCAGCTGGTAGCGGTGGCCTTTTCAAATGCATTTCGCTCTCTAAAGGCAGCTGATTCAGAACTACACATGCTGGTTGCTATCTTGTACTGCGAGGATCTGTACTCTAACTCTGTTGTGAAGCCCATTTTCCCTTAGGTACTTATAGAGTGTGTGGGCAGCACTTAGCCGTGGTGTACAAAAAGCAGGACTTGTCTGTCAGCTTCATGTCATTTTGGCAGCCCAGAGAGGATCATTCTTTGATGTGCAACAGCCAAGGCTTTGCTGACTGGTGATAGCCTAGCTGGGCTGGGCATTTGTGCAAAACTCTTACACACTTCAGCTGCACCTCATCAGACCCTTTGTCTTCAAGTTTCTTGGCTCAGGAGTTAAATTTTGCTCTTGAAATTAAATGTCCCTCTTACATAAATGTCAGAAAGCCACTAACATTTTGAAATAAAAAACATATCTGAACATAGGTGTGGCATTTTAGGTGCTCAAGGGTAGTAGAGACTGGCAGATATATTCAGAACCCAGTGGGGACCTTTGACTTTTTGAAACCATTAGCTGAAGGCCATGCAGCACATCCTACAGGTGTCTGAAGGCATTTTAGAGCATGACTTTTTGCAGCTGGATCTTTCACTTTCAAACTCATGAGCCTTCCCAGAAGGTATTGGGGTCCCTGTGAAAGGACTTTTTGATGTCATCTCCACTAACTTACTTGACTCAAGGAGCAATGTCAAGGGCAAAATAACAGTACAAGCAATAAATAACATAGAATCATAGGATGGTTTGGGTTGGAAAGGACCTTAAAAATCATCGAGTTCCAACCCCCTGCCATGGGCAGGGACACCTTCCACTAGCCCAGGTTGCTCAAAGCCTCATCCAGTTCAGAGTAAAGAACACATTTCAACAAGTAAGCTTTCCTGTGCTTTGATCATACATCTGTGTTTTGCTTGTGGTGGCTTCTTTCTGTGAAGTTAGAGATCCCACATTGTCCTGTCTTTCCCAAGTCACTTTTACTTTCTGCTCCCACTCTGTAGGTCACAGTGGCTGACTGGTAGCACTACCAGGTTGCTGTTGTGTTACCCGTCCAAGTTCATTTCATAGCATCAGATTCCTGGGCTCCAGTTAACAGCCAGTTGTTAGAGCACGTAACGATGAGTTGCTCTTTCCATCCTTCTTTTTGAGTTTAACAAATGCAGGTTCCTAGCCAAGTGGAACACCATGGGGCCTCACTGGGTGAATGAATTGAAGAAATGAACACATTTCTAGGTTTCAGTGTCAAATGTACATTTTCAGTGTAATGGCATCCCTGCTATTAACTTAGCAAGAGAAGAGGGACCTGCTGGGAATCATTTTTCCATTTTCATTTTAATCAAGAAATAAGTAAATTAATATTAGCTCTAGGAAGGCTGCACAGCCTTTTTGTTTTCCCTGGTGAATATTTATTCAAGTTTTTAAACAAGTTCTCATCATTCACTTCTTATGTTTTCCACAAATTTTGAGTTTTACTTCCAATAAGGTTCAACTAGAGCTTATAGCAGCATTGCTTGAATGCCAGCTCATGAAAATCTGGTACGATAGTCAGAAATGTCCTGATCCAGTTTCTGTTGGGAAGTAAAGAAACTCAACTGTCTTATCAAAACCGACAAAATTGAAATGAAGAGACGTAATAAAGCAAAATGCAGTCAAAAAGAAAGGTAAAATTCATTATTTGATTTGTTTTTCAAAAACCAAACCAAAACCTTCAATCAATAGCAAGACATCAAGCACTCTCAAAGGTTTCATTCTTCTCTTTTTTTCCTACCACAATAATTAGAGAAAGTCCTTCTCCTACATGCAACTGTGTGGTTCAAGAAAGTCTTCCATCCTATGATAACAGAGAGGTAATATTCAAAGGCACCAAGGCTTTATGCAGGCCCGAAGCTAGAAAAGAGCAAGAAGGTAAAGCAACTTTTCCAAGGCTGTACAATAAAGCCAGGGACAATGTGTGGGTCTCCTGAGTGTCAGTGGAGAGTATGAGTCACTGGACGAGTAACAGCCTTTCATTGCAAACAGAACTCTGATAATATCATTCTATTTGCAAAACGCTACATCACTTCTACTGTCTGTTTTGACTTCTGTAGCTCAGCAGCACTTTGGTAACCGAATACCACATGGCTTTCCGAGAATAGCACTGACTTGGAGAAAAATATCTGCTGACAGACCTTCCCCAGCAGAAGTTCCCCTTTCCCTGTGAAATCCAGTTGTTTAATGTTTTGGTTTAGGTTTTTTTTTTGTTTTTTTTTTTTTTTTGGTTGTGAGTCCTTTAATGATTCTCTTTGCATCTGAAATACTCTTGCTGTGTGGCAGTGTCTGTGCTGCTCACTACCCAGCGCCTCAGTCAGCATGCTTTCTGGCTGTCTCTGCTCTCTCTGATACCTGCCTCCATCCCAATTTCTGGGATTATTATTTTTTCCCTGTTTGAGGATTAAACAACAAAAGTAAATATCTCCCTAGAACACAAATCCTCTGGTTGAAACCTGGGTCATGCATTTCCTCTGCTCACCTGCAAAGAGGAAAAAAAGAGGAGGTAAAGGGGGAGAAGTGTGCTTAATGCTTGTGATGTATTAATCAGTACATATACAGTTTACACTGCTCAAGATCGAGTCAGCCCTACCTAATACATTCCACACCTTCCCCCAGTCAGAAGTGCTAAGCTCTTGGCTTGGATGAAAAAGTTTGTGCAGCAAAGGAGCAGCTGCAGTGCCCTCTCCAGCAAGGCAATGAGGATTCAGTGCCATGTCACTGCTTCTTTATTTTACTTTTTAACTCTAATAGTGTAAATAGACTGCTGTGATTGAGTTGAAGAATGGACCCTCCCATCCTTGTGTCCTCTTCCTGCTCCCTGAGTGCCCTGCATCCTGCTTCCATCTTATACACAGCTAATAGGCAGTGACAGTTTCTAGGAGACCATCCATAAAGCTCAGTCCTTTCTGTGACACAATCTTTGCAGGCAGCTGGTGTCAGCCAACAGGTAGATCATGCATGACAAACATGTATCTGATCCATCTCTTCTCCAAAATCTTAGACCACATGCCTGAAGATATATGGAGCACAAGACACGCTGAGAAACACAATTGCACAGAACTGAGCCCAGAAAGACGTTGCAGTTGAATGCAGACATAATAAACCAAACTATCTGTCCCACTTTTTGTCCATTTTGGCATTCATTAATGTAGATGTACTCTGCAGAGATCTGGGGACCTTAATGGGTTACCCAGCCAGCCGTTGTGATGCACCATGTCCCTATCAGTGATTTCTCCCTCTGGTAGCAGAAGCATCTTCACTTGCAGTATTTTTATGTATATTGGGAACCTGCCTGGGTGGTTTTCTAGTCTATCGCAAAAATCTGTATGTTTATTGACAGATTATATAATTAATAACTGTAATGATTAAGCTGAAGGTCACTGTTTAAGCTCTATCATGCTGAAGGGAGAGGAAGGAAAGACACCCGAGTATGTGGATAGGCCAGGCAGAAACAGGGCTCTCACAGAACCTGGAAGACAGGCTGGGTTTTGAGAAGAGCAAGAAGAAGAGAGTGCAGATCTTTTGATTTCAGAATTAAAATTGGGACCATGGGAATTGAACTGGGCTCTCAGCATGTGCTTCACAGTTTGCCAGCAATCTCTACCTTTGCCTGTGATGTGAAAATATGGAGAGTGAGTGAATCTTGACAAATCCCAAATCACCTAATCAGATTGTTTCATCATCTGAATGAGAAGTGACAAGTGGAAGGTAGAACAGGAAGGTTTGAGCTCTCTTGGCCATGGCTCCTTTGCCTTTTCCAGAGCTGTGGGAATGATGATGATGGGGATATCCTGGATTGGCAGAGTTTGCAGTGTATCCCAGTGGGCATGGAATTTGCCTGAGAGACAGGAAACACCTGTTTTATTCCTAGTTTTTTTCATCTGCTGGATGACTTAATGTGATGAGAGGTTAGGCTGTCTTTTGTCTCTGTCCTTGAGGATCCCTTGTATGATGTTAGAAGAAAACAGGACCATAGATGAAACAGGCTGTACCGCTGCAGATACCGAGGCCACAGGAACTTCTGGTCCCTGTGACAACTCAGACCTTTGCTATATTGCTTGGGGAAAACAAAATCACTGCAATGAGCTCTAGAGAAAGCTCCAAATAACAGTGCTGTCTCCACCGACGCTGCCAAACTGCTGGCAACCCTACAATGAGAGAGTTGGGTTTGTTCTTTTCTCTCTTCATTCTTTTTTTCTTTCTCCTTCCTTATTTCTTCTTCCACCCACTTTCCTCCTAACTTTGCCTTGACTGGTTTGAAAAAGACAAAAAAATATAAAAAATTAACCAACTAAGACTGTATCTCTGTGATAGCACTACAAAACAACAATGAACAAAAAGGCATCTGAAAGCAATGTCTTAAGCATCCAGCAGTGATATGATTTTGCCAGTTTCTGAGAGGTTAAGGTGAACAAGAGTTCACCTGCCCTTTTCGAGCACTGAGGTCCCATTAGTTGCTATCTTTCTTGCTCTTTTCTCTTTTGTCACATTTCCTCATGTGGTTAATCTTGTTTTAAGGAAAAAACCTTGACTCTGAAAACAAGGGCAAGAACATAAGTTTCACAATACTTTTTTCCTTTTCCCTTAAAGGACAGTTAATACCACCTTTAATTTTATCTGAAAGACTGCAGGGGTCATCTTATGCAACTGAAGTTGTTGCTAAAGAAATAGGGAATGAGAGATCTTGTAAAGTGAAAGCTTTAAATAATTTTCTACACTACAAAGAATTCTAGCTGAGATTTCTTCCCTTTTTTGCATATTTAATAAAAGAATTAAATGTTTTTTAATCATGATTGCTTGCCACTAGAGCTTGTCACTGCTTACTGAAGTCTCTGTAACAAAACAAAAGTCTCTGAACTTCATTTAAAGAATTTTTAGTGTTTTACTTGCCTAGGACATGTTATTATCTTTGATCTTTTGTGCCCATTTACTCCATTAAAATTAGCATAACCGTTTCCTACCAACAAAATAAATTCATAATTGTTCCTTTCTATTCTTTGGTACTATAGAAGTGAAATATACAGGTCTATTTTTCATCTTATACCTTCCAGGGCTTTTGTAGTGCAACTATAAAATTAGGGTTCTGTCCCATTAAATGATTTAAGTTTTTCAAAAGTACTTCTATCTCAAATTTTTGGAGGAAAAATAATGTCTCTACATTTTTTGAGACAAAATCTGAAGGAAATCTTTTGTTTAGATACTCTGGAAATTATGTTGCAATAGTCTGAAACATCTTTTCTTCATTTACAAAGGGGATTTATTTTTTACCCTTACTAACTCACTAGCTAAGTAAGGAAAATTGAGGGCTTTCTGTCAAAACAAAGAAAAACCAAAACAAAAAACCAACCCAAAAAAACCCCCCCTTCTATGCAAAAGATCTTATGAAATACTTTGAACAAAGAAATTAATCAAAACTAATCCTTTTCCTGATAATTTTTTCTTATACAGATAATTTTTTAAAGGAGGCAGTAAATGATTTAAACAAAAAAAATTTCCCAGCTCTAAACTTAAGTGTTGAGCATACAAAAACTGGGAAGAAGGATGGGCTTTCATCTGGTGCTTTCCATAACAGACTCATTTAAAAACAGAAACTAGAAAGAGATGCAAAGATAGGCCTCAGATCCAACCTAAATTCTTGGCTTGGCAGGGAGGTATACCAGGTAGCTTGATCAGTCTTTCCCATCTTGACTGTCTTTTGTAGCGCTGCCTTTGAACCGGCGGATTGTGACAGGTGTTTTGTGCTCATCTGGGGTGAGAAGTTGCGAGGATTTAATACACCGTATGACTGCAGCTTGCAGCACTCGGAGGTGTACCTTCACTATGGCAACTGAAGGAGCAAACTTGCAGTGAAGCGTGTTGTGCCAGTTGTGTGACACTGAGACCACATCTGTGTATCGCAGTGACTTGCTCAGTACGGTGAAGGATGCTCCGTGTGCTCCGTTGTGAGGTGCAAAATTCACCTGCAAAGTTCAAAGCTCCTCAGTTAATTTATCTCACTGAAAAACTGAGGAAAGCAGTCTTGTCTTCAGATCTCAAAAAAAACCCCTCCTAGATGTATAACAATGTTCTTGCAAAGCCTGGGTACCCTCTCCAATCTGAGGGTGGATGCTGGGGGCCACCTGCTGATGTTCATGTGCGTGCTGGGCACGGGCTCAGCTTGTTTTATGTGCAAGGGGCAAACGGCTTGAGTACATACAGCACATCCAGTACCCTGGGCAGAATGTGCACTAGCAGAGACTCAACATCTGTGCAGTGAGCCCTGGGCTTGTTGCATGTGTTCTCCAGAGCTCCCCAGTGCAGGCTGGTCCCTGCTGTAGTAAGCTGCAGCAGCACGTACCAGACTTTCAATCTCAGACTCTCAGAAACAGACCCATCTTCAAAATCTATAATGCAATTCACAGAGTCAATTTGTCGTCTAGTGTTCCATGTCTGGGGCGAGCCAAGTTTTTGAGAGTTGCAGTCTGGAGTTTTTTTGCCTTTCTGTTTGGTTTGGGTTGGTTTTTTTTTTTTTCCTTTGCTCTCTCAGACAATTAATGTGAGTCATTGACTGGCTTTTCTGCTTCTCTTCTAATTTGATTGGCTTTGTAAGGCCAAAATGAAACCAGCCCCTTGTGGAAGTATTTGAAGGCCTTTGCTAATTCAATTAACTCTAAACTGAATTCTTCGTGGGAGGAAGTTAGTGAAAACTGGCTGACAGGGAAGGAATTCCGCTCGCTTAAGCTTCAGTTTGCTGTGCTACTGCACTGACCCATTTGACAAACATCCCTGAGAACAGCAGAGTCCAAGAGAGCTGCGGGGTTTATTTTTTGAGACCAGTAAGGGACTATTTAGCTGTTTGAGGCATGGGACTAAAAGAGACCATTTCAAGTCATCGAGTCCTGTCTTTCCCATCAGAGGCAGCCATACAGTAGATGTGTGTCTAAGAAATATTTGCAGAACGGCTGCTGTGCCTGCATCAAAGAACATGCCCTACTGCCCTCTGCCCCACATCAGTGATCTGGAGTGAGAGATGAAAAAAACCCCACAGCTAATCCTCACAAGAGAAGACAGCAAGTGAGACAGAAGATGTCTCCTATGTCCTAGATTTTCCAATAGTTGCGTGGCTGTTGCATAAAACTTTTAGGTGAGCCAAGGAGGCACAGCACACCATAAGGGACAGGAAAGCTTAGCTGCCATCAGGGAAAAATTCTTCCTAGTCTCACACAAAGCAAAATAACCAAAACCATGCATCTGGCAAAATAACCAGTGTCCCTCCAGACCAGAGAACAAGCCTCAGTTCTCCTCATGGAGCTCTGTAGTTGTCTGCACAGAAATACGTGACTGCTCTGGTATGTTATTCAAGCCAGCGGTGGATAAAGAAGCTGAGCAGAGAGATCTGGATGTCATCATTCGGTTTCCAGAAGGAAAATCCAAATTTCAAACTTGCACTCCCTCTCTGGCTGAGGGAAGATGAGGAGCTCTACAGCAGCCCCAGGCTGGGGCACTGACTGATATTTTTGTGATCTTTGCTGAACAGAGGAAATGGCCAGTGCAGGGAAATGTTCCCATATCAGATGGACCGTTTTACTTGAGTTGAATTGAAAAAAATTTGCATTTCATTTTTAGCTTTTCTTTAACCTCTAAAAGAAAAATCTGTCAGCTTCCAAAATGGGACCTCAAAAGATTTTGTTTAAAAGATAAGCAGAAGTGAAGCACTGAAAACCTTGTAGATTTCTTCATACCACCTCTCCAGAAAATGCTGGTTTCCACCTCACAGAGTCTGGGTGATGACACGCTGCCTACAGAATCTTTTTTTGCCCACCTTTGAGCAATATTGTTATGAGCATCAAATGCTGAAGAGTCACTGCCTAGCACTGCAGTGAGCTCCCGTCCCTCCTCTCCAGCTGAACCTGTGACATCCACCAACACAGGAAGCTCAGAGAAGCATCTCTTCAGTTTAAATTGTTCCCTTCAACCTGATGCATCCTCTCCTGATCACTGGGAAGCCTTTGCTGTCCAAGTTTGTTGTCTGTTTACTTTCCAAGGTGGTTCTGCCATCAGTCAATGCAGAGAGAGCTGAGTATCAACCAGAATCGTTCATGAAGGGCCAGTAAAAGTGCTACTGGATTAAAAGATGCCACGCTGTTGTTGTTGTTTTAAATCTGATGCCTTTACAAAGGGAAAACATTTCCAGGGATGGGTTTGTAGTGTTAATGAAGATCTGAGAAAAGTAAACAGAAGAAGAAAGATGGGAGGAGGGTTTTGAA
>NW_010143181.1:182588-189031 GCF_000699245.1 Pterocles gutturalis
GGGTGGGTGGGGAGAGGGAATTCAGCATGAAATGGAAGTTGAAATGAGAGTGCAGTGATTTGAGAAAAGATGCTCAGCTGCTTTCCTCTCTCCTTGCTCTGCCTTTCTTTCCTGATAAACATACGGATCGTAGAGTTGAAACAGATTTAGAGTAGAAATGCAAATGAGGTTTACATGAAGCAGCATCTTGTCCGTTGTTGCTGGAGGAACCTGGATTTCTCCCAAGTTCCCAGGCAGCTGTTTGCTCAGGTACAGCAGAAGCGGCAGGTGCCTCCAGGCTTCACATGCATGGAGCATCCGCTCACACAGCGAGGGTTTTGCTGTGCCAGGTGGAGTGGATTAGAAGGGGGAAAATGGACCTGATCCAAACTTGTGCTCGATGTGCTTTCGATTCTCAATGGCTTAGTGGCCCTTGAGGGTATCTGGCTGTTCACACGTTGTGCTCAGCATCTCATAGAAAAAGGCTATGGCTGACTAAGTCTTTGACATTGTTCCATTAGCCTGTGCCTTGTCTTTGCTTGAACAGTCTGCCACACAAGCTGGACATCCAAATTATATGTCAAAGAGGTTTCTTGCTATGTTACTCCACATCTAAAAACTTCTCCTGCATAAATTTCAGTAGAATGATTGTATTGTTTGAGGAATTTTAATATGAGTGTTATCTTCCTCAAATCTGTGTGCAAGCTCAAATTCCCCTCACTTAATGTTTAATGTCTAGCTGAGGCAGGCAACCCTAAATACCCAGAAGAGGGCAGGAGGGACTGTCCTGTTGTCACCGTACTGTCTGACAAGGGAGCAGGAATTGCACTGATGGGAAGTAGTAAACAGCCAAAAGCTCTCCCCTGTATATCTGTGACAGTGTCTAGGTGAAGTACTCAGTCGAGGTTCTTAACTGCCCTGGACTAACACTGAGAGACACCAGCACCTCCAGAGGGTAGCAAAATAAATCACTCCCTGGAGGTCCTTCCACTGGCTCTACAGGGGGCTACAATTAGAGGTTAGAGTAAATTGGTTGACTTGGATAAATCTTTTCCTTTCCAGGATGCTATACACCCCTTCCCAATGGTCCTGTGTCTGTGTTTTTGAGTGAAGGAGAGACTAAAAAACGGGTGGGGAAGAAATAACACTCGTCAACTGAAACCTTTTATTTTAGTGGCTTGAAAGCGGTCACATAAGCTTGACTTTGTTCCCTCAGGTTGGAAATGTGAGCTGGTATTTGGCACAACGCTCTCTTCTCTGTGACTAAATATCTCATTAGTGTGGGATGTGAGGGGGATGGCCACTGTCAAAATGAAACATTATGAATCAGGTAGATCTCAGGATGAGTGCTTAAAACTTCCATGTAACTTCTCGTCACTTCTTCTTAACTCTCAGAAGGACTAGATTTAATGATACGGTTCTCCATTGTGTGCTTGACCTCATGTCTGGTCTACCCAGGATGGCTCAAAAAAATCAATGGCAAGATTTTAATCAGCTCTAATAAGTTCATGGAAGAGAATCACTTGCCAAGGCCCCTCTGTTGTATGCATTTGCACCATGGTTCCAATTGATTATTTGTGCCAATTATTAACTATGAATCAGGATTGGAGGGAAAATAATCTGTGCTTGGTCAACTTTGTTCTTTCTGACATTTTCAGTTGATAACATCAGCAGGCCCCTCTGCCCCTTATCCTTCTACTGCACTATTTAATTGCTGTGTTTCCCTCCTAAATTATCTGCGGTGATTTTTTTGCTTTACTTTTCAGAAAGTAAAGCAAAAACATACAGTGCTTGGAGGAAACAAAAGGTCCCTTATTAATTATGACTCCAAGGGACTTCAACCCAGACTTGGGGGTTAGAAAGTACCTTGGATGATTTGTGCGTAGATTAGAAACAGCTTTCATACACTTCTGAAGTAAACAATTTAAAAACAAAACCTTAAACCCAAAGTGTTATACAACTCTGGGAATTATTATTTTTAAGTAAAAAAGGCCCATCTGGGCTCTGCTGAAAGCTAGCAATTAGCTTGCACTGCAAGAAGTGGAAGGTAGACAACTAGTAACACCTCAGTGGTTGTCTTTGCTGTTTCACTACTATTGGGTCCATCAGAAAGTTGTCATCGCCATGACTGTTACAAAAAAAATCAAAACCTTTCTGAGAAATAGCATGTTTAGCTCTTCAGCTGTGTGCTTAGCAGAGAGCAAGCTTGGTAGAAGAGTTGCCTTGTTAATTAAATCTTACTTTCTTCCTTTTATACGGTAATTACACCAATTATAAGTCAAATCCTAATGTTTTTCAAGGGGGTGTTTCTGAGAGCTCAACTCCTTGAGACTGGCTTTATGAGAAAGAGGCAAAAGGTGGAAGAGTTGGCTTTGTTTCAGGATGTTCCATGGCTGCCAATTGCAAAGAAAACTTCTCTTTTTCTAGCATGTACCCAGAGGGTGTACAATCAAGCAGAAAGCAAAATCAGAGGGCTGGTACACAGACTGTGTCTGCCGATGGCCTTGGACCTCTTTGTTGTGGAAGGCAAGCCTAGAACGGGCTCCTGCAAATCTTTTGCCTATAAGAACCTCTGGGACCTAGTAGCAGACTCTGTCCTGTGCAGATCTCCTAAAAAGCCATGGTTTATGTAGGAGATAATAATAACAAATTATGTTAATAATAATCCTTAGCCTTGCTGCTCCTGGGAGTACTCAGGAGGCAGCAAAGCATGCTCAGCCCATGGAAGAATTATTGAGACTCTAAGGTAGAAGTCATACAGTAATCTCGGTCCTAAGGTTGGTACGGCAAATGTGAAAAGGGGTTTTTGTGTGTTCCCACCCTACACAAGGGACACCCCCTTTTGCTGAAATGAAAAAAAATTACTGCTTGGGAAATGGTTTAAGCCACTGTCAATTTTCCTAGGCTGACAGCACTGCTGAAATACAAAAAAAAATATTATTTCTCATACCCCTCCAATTTCTTATGGTCTTGCTTTGGAGCTTTTCTAGCAGTCCCACCACAGGCAAGGTTTCCTCTTCTGCACTGCTCCCCTGGTCACTTAACACTTTTCACCAAATGAAGAGCAGATTGTGAGAAAGAGGAGGCTGGGCATTACTGTTTCTCAGTAAGCTGAGTATTTCCAGCTAGCTTGAAAATAGGAGCTACTGTGCCAGACTTCAGACCCTGATGACACTTAGAAACACAGGCTGTACCTCTGAGGGTTTCCAAGTACCAGCAGTGACGTGGCCATCTGGAGCCATGAGGAATGGTGGTGCTTCTAGACCAGCAGAGAGAGCTCTTGATATACACTCATGGCCGAGGACATTATGAAAGCACATCACAACTATTTCCATGGCAACTGTCTTTGATGGACTTCAGGGCAGTAGGAAACTAAAGAATAAGTTCACTTAGGGCAGGGAAAGAAAAACTGTAGTTATAAATATTGTGTAAGTGCACGTGGGCCATTTATCTGTTCTGGGTGCATGTGGGGACGTATTCACACATTTGAGGTGATAAGGTGGAACTTGACCTAAGCCACTGCCCAGGATATGCATCTCGATCAGGACCCAGCATTCATCTGCTGCCAAACACGTGGAGCTTTATTTTCACTGGTGGCTACTGCTTCTATGGCTTTAGGAAAATAAACAATTTTAGAAAGACTGCATGCCGGGGGTTTCCCACCTTAGCATGGACTTGGAGTTATCTGTGAGTATTGGCTCTCGGGAGATCAACAGGACAATTCTGCATAGCGATGACCTTTGGAGAGTATGGGTCAGGGATGTGCCATCAATGGGCTTGCAAAAAAAAAAAAAAAAAAAGCCCCAAATAAAATCTCTTTGTGAATCTGTGGCAAAACCTATGTCCTAGCAGTGCGTATCCATGCAGAGTGAGTGGGTCAGGTGCTGGGAAAGTATCATAGTAATTTATTTTCCTGTGAACATCATGTTCAAGAGGGAGAAGCAGTGACACATGACAAACAAACATGGATTAAGCACAGCTTCTATTCTGTTCCTGAAAACAGCTTTGGGTGTATTGGTGGTTTAAGGCTAATTGGAGAGGGCTTGTGGTGGTCCCATCAGAGTCAGAGGAATGATTCAGTTGGTCCTGCTGAGCAGAGTCTAATGCTTCCAGCTTTTGGGTTCTGCTCCGAGAGACAGGATGCTTGGGGAGGATTAGTAGTTCTAGTGTGAGCATCAGGGAGCAAAGACAAACAGGGAAGCTTATTCCTCAAAGAAAGTGAGTTTCTCACCCACAGCTTTTGAAAAACAGCTGCTCAGGACGGAGCAGAGCCCAGACAAGCTTTGTTCTTGTTTTGCCTTCTCCATTGAGATCAGCCTAGACCCCAAAGCTCCAGCACGAACACGCTGAGCCCTGCGCTGCAGTGAGCCAAGTCTGGATGCACACACTGACCTGGAGGCTGAGAGTTATCCCCTGGTGTGAAGGAATAGGTGAAGGAATGAAAATGTAGGCCAGAGACACAGAGCCTGTGAACCCACACAGCACCTCGAACACCTGGTTTTCGTCAGATGGGACCTATGCTACCGACATGGGCTTGTTGGGACCTCCTGCTGTTGGGGTTCATTAGCAGCATGAAATCATAGCCACAGCCCTGCCAATCTCCTTCTCACGCATCGCCTCTGACTCAGGGTTTATCATTCTCATCCCCACCCCTTTCTGTTTGGCATTCTGGAGTTGTTTATTTATATCAGGAGAGACAATTGCAGTCTTTCAGTGTTTCACGGGGGGTTGCAGTGGAATGCTAAACAGGCAGGACTGGGTCCCGCAGGTACCCGGTGGATGTTGAGTTGATTTGGCCGATTCTACGTGACTAATATTAAATATCACCATATGGAGCTGAAGTCTTCCCCAGGAGTTTATCACTAATTCATCTAAGGGTGACTTTTGTTGTCAGTGTTAAAGTAACACTGGGCTTTTTTTCTTTTTACTGTGTTGCTGTGCTGTGTTGTTTTGTTTTTTTTTTTCCCCTGATTTCTGTGAGCTACTGAAGGCAAACAGAAATATTAATTAAACTGTTAAAAAAAATAATGTCTGCAAAAAGGTTAGTCTTGCACCTGGATGTGTGAATGGAAAGTGTGTATTTCGGTCATATGGGGAAAAATAGCTCACTTCCCCCCCTTCTCTTGTGAAATCAGTTGCTTAGCTATGAACCCTTATTGTTAGCAGAGATGGAGAATTTATTCTGTGTAAATACTATAGTCTATTAGCTGATTTTTTTTTCCTGTTTGCAAAAGTATTTTGTGAGTTCATATTTGCTAGCTGGACTGTTTAGTTGGCAATTTGATAGCAATCAATTCAAGCCTTCAACACATGGTGAAAGTTGTTCACCTTGACCCTTCGCTTCTTATAAACAGTTCCTGGATTCCCAAAGTTGTGTATGCATGCTTCAGATCCCTGATCAAATGACTGGTGTGCCTGACCAGTTACAATTCACTAAACCTCTTTCTCAGGTCAGGATCCCCTGGCATGCATGGAAGTAAAGTCTTGCCTGCTCTTCCCAATGAGATCCTTGTCTTGCTCCCTCCCCAAACCAACCACATTTAGTGTTGTTTATTTCCAGAGTCCCATTGTGCTGGATACTGCGAAAACACAGAAGCAGAACTGATCCCTGAATGCTTACAGACAAAGCACGTCTCTAATGCATCTGATTAGGTTTTTAAATCAAGAGCTGCCTCCTCCTTGAAAACTTGTATCTGCTTCTGCTTTCTCTGTTGCCCTCCCAGAGACATTTTTGTTTTCTGATGCCCAGCCCCACATCCCTTCTTCCCTCTTGCCAGCTCCCCAGGTTTTTCTCCACTGTGGGAGGATGCTTTTTCCAAAGCACCTTCCCTTTTTGAGGAAATCCCCTCTCTGAGCTCTGGAGCAGCAGCTCAGGGTCGGGAATTACAGCCAGGGTGAGTAGCTCCACTCGATACTTGTTCCTCTTGATTGCTGCGTAGCGTGAGAGTGATGAAGGGAAGATTGATGTAGTGGTGAGCACAGTTCAGGTTGTACGCCGCTTGCTCCCCGAGAGCCCATTAAAGGGAAGATTTAGATGCAGAAGTGGTTGTTGGGATGACTGGAGAGTTAATTCCACATGGAGGACAATTAACAGTTCCTAGTGAAGCAGAACCTGCTGCACAGTTGTCATGCATGGGTTTTCTTTCCCCTCCCTTTGGAGACTTTTACCTCACCCGACCCACCTTCTCCTTCACTGCCGTCTGCAAAACACGGAGGTAAATGTCGGTCAGGGAAATGCGCCCTATGCCGTGCCGCCCGTTAGATTGGAGTGTCTGCTCCAGCCCTGGATGCAAGGCTGCTAAAGCTTTGCACTGAATAAACACAAGTTATTTTTAGGTAGGTGTTGCTTGTCCACCATCTAACCGTAGAGAAAAGGTACAAGTGGAAATGGATTCAGTGGGCCAAAGCAAAAAAGAAAAAAAGGAAAATGAGAAATACAGCAGCCCAAAGCAGATCCTCCTTTA
>NW_010143181.1:189096-203307 GCF_000699245.1 Pterocles gutturalis
TTTGCTCCAGTGCTCAGATGCCACATAAAGAAGAATTGAGCCATCCAAGCCTGGCCACTGTCATGCCATGAAATAAGAAGGTGGTTACGCTTGCAGATATTCAATGCTATCAGCTTCTAAGTGACAGTCTTTAAAGACTCATTCAATTATGTTTCACACATTTTCACCCCGGTATCAGCACTGCAGGCAGAGTTGAGACCACTTATCACCTTTACTTTTCCTACCCGAATGTAAGATTGCTTTTTTTTTTTTTTTTTTTTTTTTAAACACTAGAATAATTCTGAACCAGATTTTGCAAGATTTGGTTTAGGGGCTAATTGCAGTCTCTTTCAAAAAGCTTGTGTCTGTAATGTACAGGTAAGACGCAATTTAAACTCCATTTTAACTTTGTTTTTGTCTAGGAAGGCTTTTCAATTTCTTTTCTGTTTTCCCTTAGCTATCAGAAATGTCATACAAGACTGGTAGAGAAACCCAAGGAGACTGTTATTAGATAACGGTGCTACAGATTAGCAGTCATATAAAAATCTGCCTTAGATTGTATATTTTTAATTCATTTTAAGGGCAGATTTTCTTATTGAATTTCAGTCCTTGTAAGTCTACAAATTTACTATTGAAACTAAAAACCTCTTTTAATATATCACATTGAGAACTTGCTTGATTTAGTTGTCTTTCACGGGCACATCTAAGCCATAGGCTTTGCAGGTTGTGAACCACTGCTCTGAGATACCAGCCAGCAAACACCAACAGCTGGCACTTATTACCTGACGTGCATTAGCAGAGCTGCCAAAACACACCAGTGAACCTGCTCCAACAATTAGTTTCCCTATTTGCTCAAAATTGGATTTCCTTTGCTTGTGGATCAGAAGAAAGACAGTAACTTTCATACAATTACACAAACTTGAATACAGTGACCAACTTAATTTATTTAAATATAACCACACTGCAAGTTCTTGATTTATGGCAGTTTGTATTTGCAGTCCTTTCAAATCATGTGGGACAAAGAAGAAATTGTCTTAGATGCTGCTCTTCTTTGAAGGGATGGAATTTATGATTAATTTTATTTCATAAACAAATTAATTGATTTACTTGAATACCTTGAAAAACTTGATTGCATACTCAAAGACTAAGAGTTATAATTTTAACAATTAAAATCTGTGTCCTTCATATATCTTTAAGAAATTAAATCCTGCTTAGGCACAGAAGACAGTGATGGACTTTCGATTTTTGTCCAGAAATAGGGTAACATGATTGAAAATGAACAAATTTCCGTGGTTTAATGAATTTCTTCCTCTTAGTCAGCTGCTCAGTTACTACTTGACATCTGTGATAACCTGTTTGCAGGTATGTGATCCCATTTTTTGTAGTGAGCAATGCTTTGGACCCATCCAACTACACACTAGCTAGCCAAATAGCTACATAATCCTTACATTGTTACTCTCGTCTCTTAAAATCTCTAACTCCTTTACCACTGTTTGGCAATGTTCATTTCTTTTCTGCCTGAATATATACTGTGGCTAGTCCATACTCAAGGATGGCACACTCATGGGAGTGAATTTCTATAAAATTTAATGTTACAGGATTTATGTCTTTCTATTGCGATTTACCTCATCTTCTAAGATGCTTTATTATAAAGAGTAATAATTATGCAGCAAATAATAAGCAGCAAAGGCATTCCAAAAAGTCTGGAAATTAAACTGTCAGCCACAAGTTTATTCAAACATTACCCAAACCATCCTTGCCTTATGATGTCCAATAGCAGTTTTGCACAGAAGAGGCATTGTCTTAATTCACTGACATTTAGGTTATTCTTGAGACCATTTTTTTCTCTCTTTGTGACTAGGGTTAATATTCAACTGAAATGTTCTGTTGCTTAGGAACCATCTCGTAATGCTGAATTCATTAATGCTTTTTCCAGTTTGCTCCCAGGAACCTTGTTAGATAGTGTTTCCCACTTTTATCCTAATTAACAGGTACCTGGCAGAAAAAAGAAAATAAGATGTACTTCAGTAAAGAGTGTTTCTGCTTATCCTTTGCAGGTCTTTTTCCTTCAGCCTGTAAAGAAACTGTAGTATTTCTGACCTTGAGGCCCTAATTCTTTTTCAGTAAATTACAATATACTTTGAACAAAGCAAATATAATTCTTGGCTTGGTCCTGACACTGCTGACTGTCAAGATGATTGGGTGGGCTCTTCCCCTGGGCACTGGCTGAGTTCAGCAGCTGATTCCAATCCAGGCTGGTGTTTCACCCAGTGCTGGTGGTTTTTTGTCAGTGCTGTGACACTGAGCATGGCACAGAGATCTGCCAGAAAGGCTGAGCGGTGGCATGCACAGAGCTAGCAGGCTGTAGAAACTCAGCAGCTCTCCACAGCCTGAAAGTTGGCCACATGGTCCTATCCTCTTCTCTGCTTAGCAGAGCTGCTCCTGAACACCTCTGAAGTTATCCATAAGGTCACATCTCCTGCCATAGACACCTTGTAGGTGTTTCACTCTGCGGGGTGCTTAGCACATGGTTCCAGTTTTCCTCTGCTCATGGGTGCCCAAAAGCCAAAAGGGAGTATGGTCAAGTGTTTGTGTTGAGAAATTGGGTTATTCTTGGACCGAGTTGCAATCTCAATTCCATCAATAGGCAAAGCAGGACAAACTCTATCAATGTCATGAAACCACCTGCATATTGTCAGAGCTCTGAAGTTTTTGTGATGATGAGGAAGTTCTGCTTGCAATAGGCTTGCTTCTTTAAGTTTTGCTGATCAAGATTTTTTTTTGGCCTGTGCTGAGCCTGCAGCAATATCTGCCTTAGTGGTATACCAAGATTCAGTGGCTGGGAAAGGATAAACTATGAATCTCCTTGATTTTTTCCTCCCCAATCCTTTAACTTAATTTTCGAAGCAGGAATCTTTTCTGATTCAAAAAAGGGGGCAGAGGGGAGTCTTGATAACTTAAAATATATGTGTTGATTGCTGCTGCTCCTCCCACTCCCATTCTGCATGCGGAGCACAGAAATGCCAAGGCAAAGGTGTTTCCATGGTGTTTACCATTTAGACCTCTACAGTCAATATCCTGCCCTGATAACAGCAAAGAGCATGCTGACACGTGATTTTCAGCCCAGATCTGCAAACTCAAAAGTGCTGAGAATAATAGCAGAGGATCTGATTAACGAACTGAATTTCTGGATGCTTGTGCAAGCCTCCCATGCCCCCAAGATACCAGTGTCTCTACGCTGATGATAAAGAGCCTAAAGAGCCGTGCTTTTTCCACATTGAGTGTTCAGGCAGAACTGTTGATGTCACAAACGTTTTATTCATTGCCAGCCCTGATTAGATTTACCAATATTTAGCAGCCAGACACAGAATTAAGAGATTTTAAGTGGTCAGGTCCTATTAACAATTTGTGTTTGACGTTGCCCTGTTAATTGCTTTGTTCTGCTTTAAGGTGATGATTCAAATTCTCTTAAAATTCCGTTAAATAAGGAAGATGGTATGCTGCCTGCTTTGTAAAAGCTGACAGCAACGTTCAGGTGAAATAAAGACAAATTCAAGGAAGTAATTTATGTCCAAAACTAAACTGGAGCCAGTCTTAGCAAATCACTCACCTTAGTTATTTTAATGGTAATCAGAAAAAAACAACAACAACAACAAAAAAACACTGAAATAACATCAGAAAGTTTTTTTTTTTTTTTTCTGATGGGGTTGAATTTCTTGAACTAAAGCGGTTTTGATTTGTTTTGTTTCTTGAACAGTAAATAAAATTTAGTCAATTTCTTCCAGACATTTCATTAATGTAGGTCAATTCAATCAGTTGTTTCAGCTCAAGAAAGTGAACATTCTGGAGGGAAAAAAAAAAAAAAAAAAAAGGCACAATTTATTGGGATATATTAAAAAAAATAAAAAGCTAAAAGAAACTTTGGTTTTAATTCACCAAAAATCTTTCTATTGAACCACTGCAATTTTTAAGTTTACCTTTTGTTTCTTGAGAATGTTTTTTAAAATATGTACTTTGGATTACCCTGAAGTCAATCTGTTTTCTGATCTTCCAGAACTGCAAGCAAACAAAAAAAAAAAAAAAAACCACTTATTCATGCACCTCTGCTCATGAGGGAGTCTGCCTCTGAAAGCTTTCCAGCACACTTTCACAGATGCTAGAACTTCAGATTGCTCTGATAGGACCCAGAAAGATGTCCAGACATCTATGTCCTTACTGGTACTTTCTATGGTTCCCTATCAGTAACATTCCTCACTAGAAACATGGAAAAAAGTGTGACAGGAAAGATGGACAGAAAGAATGAGAGCAAATCCACTCCTTGGCATGGAGAGAGGGGATATGACCGTGTCTGACTAAGCCATCTGTAGTGGATGGAGGCTAGGAAACACTGGCTCCTTCCGTGTGTGACCCATATTAAAAGTCGTCATTAAGTGAAGTGTGGCTGACTTGTGCGGTTCATGTGGAAAGTCACTATTTAGGTGAAATGGGAGATGAAACCTGAGGGATTAAGTGCCAGTTTTTTCAAGGGCCCTCCCTGCTTCTCCAACTTGTCGAAGATATTTCCAAATGAGCAGCTCGGAGAGCCTCATGGGGAAGGCTGGTCCTGTGAGTTGGCCTGGTCTGTTTTGCAGAAGCTGAACATGGGTTGAGTATTTGTACAGGGGAAAAAAGCTGGTCTACAGGGAAAGAAACTGATTTTGTGGCTTAAGTGTTGCAATAGGCCCCAGGAGATGCAGATTTAAGACCGATTTCTATTGCAGACTCACTAAAGAGGTGTGAGTTAGTTGTGTGCCTCAGCTACCTATCTGTAACACTGGAAGAATAATACTTCCTATTACTCCTTCCCTGTCTTATTTAGATCATATTCCCTCCTGGGGAGGAAATATATCTCAGTTGGTAGTGATATTATGGCAAAGTCAAGGAGCCCCAGTCACAAGTGATGCCTCTACATGTTCATTTTATTGCATTCCTCTATGTCATCCTCTACTTTTACAATATCACCCTTGCCAACATGAGGGACTCTCAGTGCCTGGGGCTGAGCTAGCAAAGTCAGGAGATGATCCAGTTTGGATCCCATTTCTCCTTTGTCCTTACAGGATTGCCACCTGAGTTTCTATCTACCTCCGGATCCTGATGGGGTCCCGTCTGGAAATGAGTCCCTAGGACAGTCTGCTGGTCTGATGAAAGATATGTAAAAAACCAATTGTTGTCACGTTGCCACCTCTGAGGTTCTGCTCCTTTTCCTAAGAATTCAGACTTGTTTATGACAGTATTTCCTGTAGAATGTCAGGTGTTTTTTTAGCAGAATATGGCAGAAGAAGGAAAGTAGGAGCTATCTTTTCTTCACAGTGGTAAATCAGCGTACCATGACGTAGATGATCACCTGTGATCATTCGTACCTACTCCTGATGCAAAACTTCATGCAGGCTCAGTGGCATGCCAAGATGATGGGCATCAACCCTGAAGGGTGCTGAGGTCCTGTGGCAAAGTTGGAGGTGATCTCTTCCAATGAGGGGATGCACACCGTGCTCCCCAGGTGACCAAACTCCTCCACACACACCCCAAAGAGAGAGCTATGCTCTTGTCTTTCCAGATAGCAAATAGGTTATTCCTGACTTTTATTCAGAAGTAAAAACACAAGCCCATATAAAGTCTTCTTGAAAAAGTGAGCAGTGTTTCATCTCACATCACCAGCAGGTATCTGGATTGCTGCAGCAGCACTGCTCTGGCTAAGAGACTGTCGACCAGTTCTTGCCTGTCCCTCTACTTATGGCGTTGGGGGATCCACTGACCCAGCTCACATGTGAGCTGCAGGGCTCAGGAAACAGCGCTACACTTTCTAGGCACAAGCTATTGTGGGCAAGAGCAAAAAGGCAGTGGCATAAGATCCAAGGAACCCCAGAGGAGGTGTTGTGTTTGGCTGGGCCCCTCTTCAGGATTCGGTGTTCCCCCTGTACAGTCGTCAGGTTCTCACTTGGTTTAATGACTGCAATAAGGAGAAAGAAACAGCTTGAAGAGACACTACAGAGCCAGAACCAGGTCTAGGGGACAGAAGAAAGCCACCTTCCTGCAATGTAGATGCTCGGTTTCTGACAACATTGCACAGGGCATGGAGCTCATGGCCTCACTAATCTATAACATGCAAGTCATTCAGCGAATTCCCCATCTTGGGCTCCTCAGCAATCCTGCTGCTCGCTCACCTTCTCCTCCTGCAGCCCAGGTCCTGCCCTGTCTGGAGGGATGGTTTCTCCAAAGGCAGATGTATGGCCAGGTAGATCCATAGCAGATCACAGACAGATACAAGGTGACTGACAACCTACTCCATGAAAAACAAATTAGAGAAGCACAGTCAGCAGTTGTTTGCTGGAGCGGCTACATAATGAGGGGACTGAATGCATGCAGCACACGCAATACTTGTCTGCGAGCTGCTATACAGACCTATTTAGCCCTCTGCAGATGTGATACTCACCAGATCAAAATGAGAGAGGTTTGTAGGTTTGTGATGTTTTCAGAATCCAGAGACTTGTGCTAAACTTGCAGCTTGTTGCATTTTATATATTTTGAAAACTAGTGGCAGATTTGACTAGAAAACTGGTTTTGCCATTTAAATCAGACCTACAATTATTAGTGTTACAGAAGAGAGACATGTATTTTTCTGTTCCTGGCATATCCTCTTACTTTGCCATTGACACTGCCTGCGAACAGCGAAATTCAGGGCAGGGTTGTGGTTGTGTTGCTGGAGGTTGGGGACGCAAGCAGAATGGCCTCAGGGAAATTATTTGTTTTCTTTTTTAAGTCCTGTCTGAGTGTTCTGGAGCTGTTTTGATGTGAGCTGTGGTACCAGAGCACAGTCATTGCTGAGCCAGGCCACGTGAATTGCCCCGTGCCTAGCTCCACCTCTGAATACCCTTGCTCGGGTCCATCTCTAATGATAATTGTTGGTGTGTGTCTGGTATTGGTGTCCCTGTGGCAACAGGTGAAGTAAGAGGAAGACTTTGTATGCATGCTGTGCCTTACATACACGGGTGATTAATTTCACCATCCACAACTCAGAACACTTATCCTGTACCAAACACTGCAATCAAAAAATGTGCTATCAAAAAATTAGGCTACAGAAATTGCATTGTGCGTGTAAATACATCAATAAAGGAAGCATTTGGACTCAGGGTTTCAGTCCCATAATACAAATACTAATGGAAAAATCCCTTTTTTTATAAATAAAGTGAATTTTTAATACTGGTTGAATCATTTGTGTTCTTCCATTAAAGAGAACGTAAAGGCACACACACGGACAGAAAGAATGAGGTGTGGGTCTGTCACACGTTTCCGTTAGCAGTTTCTAGCCAGTCCTCTTCTCTGCATTGCCACTTGCACAGCACATTGCCTCACCCAAAACCATTCAATAAGACCTTGTGATTAAATATTCCCCAGGCTTTCCATTTATATCTTGTGCTATAGATCTGCTGGACATTAGTGCGTGTATACATAGACATATATATTCAATTTATGGAAACTATAATGACCTTCAAGGAGATAATCTCACCTGTCCCCAGAGTGTTAATCTTCATTTCCCACAGCCACATTCTCTTAAATCTGAGTAAGGGCTATTGGGTCTGGCAGGAGAACAACAGTGGCCTTCTCCTGCTCTGAGATAACAGGAGTGGAGCCCAGAAAACAAGAATGATGCCAACAATCCTGTATAAATTACACAGCCGTCGTCAAGATTTCATGGAAGCTAATCCTATTTGTGTTTTGCTCTGTGTTTCTCAGTCGCCAGGCTCCTGCTGTAATTACACCTGGAACCTTTTCTTTCTTAAGCTGCTTTTTTAGTGTTCAAGCCCAAGGTCATGCTGCAGAGCTACAGGTTACCCAGGCAGTGGCTTGAGATTTTAAGTGCAGAAGGTCTCGTGTTTTTCTGTACATGAGTGCACTGGAATTATTATTTCAATGGATTTGCAAGCAGTACAATATCATGGCTGAGTGTTCTGATAAGACTGAAAGGAATTATTTTCAGAATATTTTGGTTCATTAAAAAAAAAAAGTGTTTTAACTTGTTGTCCTGATTCCTGAACAAGGAAACCAGATAAAACTTGTCCTTCCCCTCAAGATGGAAATTCCATTTTCTGACGAGCCCAGGGGACAATTTCCTGTCCCCAGGACACTGGGTGGATGGGAGCACCATTCCTGGCACATGGCAGCCCTGTGTTTCTCTGAGACGAACACCCGCTCACTAGAGCACAAATCAGGACACCTGTAGTGTCTTCACAGATGTACTCTTGGCTTATTAAATCCCCTCTGCACCTTAGGGACATCAGATGGACAGTGCCTTAGTGAAAGCTTGTCTTAAGGTAATAACGGGCTTGACATATTTATGGAATAATGTGTGAAACATGTTTTTTATTCCCAACTAGAAAGGTGCTATTTAAGCACGTTAATGCATGCATATTTTTATATATGTTAAATAGGGGGGCAATAAAAAGGAATCTCATTGATCCCACTAATAATTTATCATCAGAAATAAGAGAACCCAAGAGTTTATCGTGTTAGAACTGTTGATTATAAAATAAACAGCACTTTTTATTGAGTAACCATGCCTGTTCCCCAGTGTCTGAGGATACATTACTTACACCACTCCAATCTCGCCATGAAGCCAGTCAGTCAGCAGTATAAATCTTTCTTCTCCTCAGGTCATCACAGAACACTTCAGCTGCCGGTTTTTTCCTTCTTTTTCTTTTGTGTTGTTTATAAACCTGCCAACATCTGAAGAAGGGACTTGTGTTTGTCCCAGAGGTCACGTATTATCCAACTCATTTGCTGGTTCGGTTACAGACACTACAAGCTGTCTTGCCTTCGGTTTGCATGCTGAAACTACTTTCCTTTTATAATTGAACCAGGATCATCCCCATGTGTGCAGTCAGACTTGTTAGGCACTGTATCTTTGTCTGATCGCACTCAAATGGTGCAGAAACAAATTGAGATATCTGGAAAAAAGATTTAGGTTGTAAGGAAGTGGCCAGATCCCAGGATCCCATTTTGTTCTAGGATTTCTGCACCCAGCAAGTGTTGCAGGGGTGATGATCTGTAGGAAAAAAGGGAGCTTAGGTACATCATCTTTGTCTTTCATAAAAATTAGTGTGGACAAAATGAGATAATGGACTGTGCCGAGTTTCCTAAAGATCTGATTTTGAAAAAAGAAAAAGAAAATCCTCCATGGAGCTTCTGAATCAGAGAAGGGCACACTGCCATTGAGTCGTTTAGCAGCGGTTAGTCTCTTCAGCCTGGTGCACAGCAATGCACATGCGGACAAGTGTCGTAAAACACCAGAATGAGTTACAGGATGAAAGAACCTGAGTGGATAAGGAGCTTAACACAAGCCTGGGCAGGGTTTCTGGCCTTTATGATACCTCGGGGACAAGTGTTAAACCCAAGGAGGACTGAAAAAAGAAGAGAAAAGAGGGAAGGTGGTGTACAACAGCTTCAAAGTGCAAGAAAAGATGAGACTGGCCCTTTCTCAAGAGTTTAGAAGCAAAATTGTCTTCCTGGAGAGAGAACATAAGAAATCTGGCAACCTAAATACATTTAAAGGGCTTACAGCTCTCTAGGGAAAATTCTGAGGCTATTGAAGTGGAAAAAAACATTTGCTAAGATTAAACAGGCTTTTTTCTCCAGGAAGAAAAAAAAAAACAAAAACAAAACCAAAACAAACAAACAAACAAAACCCACAACTGACAAAGCAGACAAATGTTTGGCAGGAGACCAAAAAATAATAATTAAAAAAAACAACAAACAAACCACAACCTCACAATAACAACAACATGATCTGGGTAGGGGAGAGGTCCAGCCCACTTCCCCTTTTCTTCCACAAAAGCTGTAAGGGGAAAGTGAGATATTAGTCCATGTAGAGTTTCCTAAAGAGCCAACATTGCAAAAAGGAAAAAAAAAAATAAAAAAGGTTATTGAAAAGCCAGAAGAGAGCCTTTCCGAGCAGAAATTTGAAAATTTAAGGCCCATGAGAACCCTTGCAGAGTTAATGTTGAACAGGCCTTAATACCCAGTGCCTGGTAGGCAATGATGGTTGCTGCTTGACCCTGAGCTTGAGCCTAATGTTAAGAACAGGCATGGTCACAGTGAGTGGCTCATGTAATGAAATGGCGGGTGTTTTTGCCTAATTTGATTGCTCATTTTGAAGAAATTGGCTGTGAAAATGTTAGTGTGAAACAGTGCCCATTCAGTTCCTCTATCCCTCCATCCCTGAAGCAAGACACATGCTGTTGAGGTGAATATATTCATCTTGGGTTCTCAGCATCTCCATCCTTGCAGCCCACAGAAAGCTGGACAGCACAATGTGTGACATCTCAGCTCTTACTGCGGCAGCAAGTTGTTGACCTGGGATTGGAGCCTTGACTCAGGATGAGGGGAATCAGGGAGGGAGCAATAATTCTGTTGAAATTGTCCATAAATTGTGGTGATATTCGTGAAGTGGATGACAGGTCATGGACAACCTCTATGAACTTATAGTGAGGTGAAGGTGGAAACCTTCCACTCACATCAGTGCAATTATACTACTGAATCCAAAGGAATAATTAGGTTTATAGGAGAAATGCCCTTGCATTTCCGTGGCCAGCTAAGTGTGAAGGGCCCTAGCAGAAGGTCAATATTAACCTGCTTTGTTAATACTGTGAGCTGAGATGTCAACCTTATGAGCCCTTCCCTCCCACAAGTATGCAAGATGGATGTAGGTTCTTATAGAGAATATTCCCCTAAGATCAATGACCTGGTTAAAGCTAATTACCACACACTCTCACTCTAAATTAAAAAGGACCTTAGTAACTGAAAGCTTTGTATGATTAAGTGACTCCAAAGATTAACTGTGATAAGAGTGGTGTGGTGTTTCCAGATTTCTTCAGTGCTACCTATTTGTCACTCTCTGGACCCACCACATGGACCTTGGAGATCTGTTTTAAAAGGTCTGCAAAGTGAATTAGTTAGTGGTCATTTATCACTTGGGAGTGGACAAACCAAAGAACGCTTTTGAGCACCAGCTTTGTCTGAGCAGCAGAAGTTTGATCCCTGGGATGTTGGGTGGGCTTGTGACCCTGGCTCTTCCATCAGCATCCACCTTTTACTTACTTTCCTGGCTCTCACCCATGCACTGATCCCAGGGCAGCCTTTAGGAGATTTTTCTCCAGTCCCTGACTTCATGCGAATGCTGAAGGCACTGATGGCTCCTGGTTTATCCACTGGGCAGGGGCAGAATACAGCATCAGTGAGACAGCCCACTGCCCACCTTTGTGCTTTGGTCCTAGCTTACACAGGAGGTTTCCTGTAGAGGCAGCAGATTTCCATCCCTACAGCTGCTCATATGCAAGGGGTGAAAGCAAGCGACCTTGGAGAAGCAAGGCTGACGGCTATTGGAAATTATTTCTGCACAGTCCCCACAACAGGCAAGATAACAACCTAAGAACAAACCTCCAGTCTCAGAGCAAGCATCCAGCTGGAGCAGAATAGTCTCTCTGTCCATGGCTAATAGTGGGTGCTTAGCAATGAATATAAGAAAGAGGAAAAGCAGAGAAAGAGTATTCCCTGCCAACACCCTTCCTCATTTTTCAGTAATCTGCATTTTAAAGAGTCCCAGATTGGAGCTTGGATCCACTTCACTGTGTTTAATAAGCCCTTGATATACTTTTCTTCCATGAATTTGTCTAATTGCTTTTTGAACCCATTTATACTTTGGGCAATGAGCTATATGGTTTGATTATGCTTTGTGTGTGGAAAAGGAATTCGCTTTGTTTGTTTAAATCTGTGGCCTGATCGGTTTATTCGGTGCCTCTTATTTCTGCCTTACAAGAAACAGTGAACAATTGTTTGCCATCAGTTCCTCCACGCTATTTATGATTTTATATAACTTACATACACCCCTCATTTATTTTCCAAGTTGATGAGACCAAACCTTTTGGTTTGTGTGTACAGGACTTGCTCCATACCCGTCTGGTTGTACTTGCCAGGCATCTTTGTGCTCCTTCGATTTCTGCAGAATGTTCGTCTGAGAGGGCACAACCAGAACAATCGGGATGTGAGCCATTTGAGCAGTATAATGACATTTTTTATTTTGTTCTCTAGATCTTTCTTAATTATTACTAACGTACTCTGTATGCCTCTTTGACCTCTGCTGAGTGTTGAACTGACTTTTTCAGAGAAATTCATAGTGATTCCAAGATAACTCCTGAGAGACCCTAGCTAATTTGGAACCCATTTCTATGTATTTGCAATTAAAATTGATTTTCCTCATGTGCATCACTTTACATTTATCAACGCAGAATATCTTGTGGTCTGGAAGGGCTGTTAACGTTCGCTTTGTAGAAAAATACTCTAAAAGTTGTTCTGCTTGTGGTTCAAATAGAGAATGCTTCAGATTCATCCCTCTTAAACTACTGACCTTGTCTCCGGTGAACTCTGACGAAAGAATTTATTAGGCTTTTCCACTGTAGCCTTTTCTTCCTTGAGCACCCATTACACCCTAATCATGAACTGCCAGTGTAAAATATCTGACAAGTTTCGTGTTTCTGGTGTGCTTGAATTGTTACTTCAATTGCCTTTTGGGAGTTGTTTCTGAAAATCTTTTTTGCCCTGCCATATGATAAATTTTATATTGAACTTGGCCAAGTTTGCTCTTTTCTGGTTTTCTCTTTTTGGCCCAATTTCTGCTCTTCAGTGGATGTCTTCTACTTCAAGTATCTTTTTTTAAAATCTGCAGCTGAACCATACATAGCTCTTTTCCCTGTACTCACTCCTTCTGCAATTTTTGATGCTATACATTTTAGTGAGCATCAGTGTGATCTTTTCTATAATTTTCATGACACAGGAAAAGTTTTTACCCTCTTAGCTGTTGATTTTCTGCCTCATTTTTTATGAAATTAGTTTTCCTCAAGATAAATGCTAATGCTATTGAAGTGAAGGGTTTGTTTGTTTGTTTCTCAGTTCTACAAGACTGTTGAATTGAATTAAATTGTGCTTGTTATTGCAGACTGACTCTTAAATAGCTGTGTCTTGAATCCAGTCCTGCTCAGGACTGGATGAGGAGTTGTTTTTCCTCCTGCAAGATGTGAGAACTGCATATCCAGATTTTCTATATGCATCAGGCTCAATACGTAGACATACATTAATAGGGACTGCAAAATTATGCCTGGCTGGGATGTGATTTTTTTCAGGATAAAACAGCTCTTATGTTAAATAACTGGGTTAGCATATACGCAGTCTGAGATCTTCTTTGGGGTCTTTTGTGACTTTTGTTTATTTGTTTATTAATAATTCACAAGACTAGGTTCCTAGAAGTAGACACACCTATTGCGTGTCTCTGTGCTGTGTTTCTGTCACAGTTCACATGGAAGAGGACAGATTTTCAGTGTGCTAATGCCCAGCTTTTTCCACAAACAGATGTAGTAGCATTTCTTAAGACACTTCACTCAGAAAACCACTGACCACTTCTGAGTGTCTGTAGTTACATTGTCCATGTCTTTCCTTTCTGCTTTCTTCAAGAATTTCCCACAATTCTGCCACTCTATAAATATTATCTAAAAAATCCCAAAATGTACAAGGTTTGTGTCATCTACACCAGCGTTTCCTGAAAGTTGGCTCTACTATCTGATGCGATAAATATTGCTTAGAATATCCAAGACTATAAATCACTAGAATAGCCTGAACCCAGTAGCAAATTATCACAGGCAAACTTACAAATCTGTAGAGACTTATGTATTTTACTTGAGCTCAAACTCAAATATTTAATATGTGGGCCATGTCCACGGGATCAGCTGGAAAGCAGAACCTTTCTCTGTAACCCTTTAATAAATCCATTCCTTTATTTTTAGTAGCAGCTTTAACTGCCAACAGTTATCTGTCATGTCTGGCCTGTCTGGTCTTCTTCACTGTCGTATCAGAGCACTCATATTAAATAATATATTGGCATCATGTTTTTGTAAGAGGATTTTGATAAGCAATAAAGGGAGGGTCTGATAGCACTGCCATGAAACTCCTACAAGGAGAGCTGAATCTGCCCATTATATACCAGAATTAGTTCTGCCAGCCTGTTTCCAAGAAAATCTGGGCTTTGTTGGCTATCCCAGCCCTACATTTCTGTAGTGTTCAGCAAAAGCCCCTTTCCTCTGCATTGTAGCACTGCCTGTTATTCAGGTGCTGAGTCCTCGTGCAAGCACCCAGCAGCACCGTCCACCGTTG